>NC_050451.1:51471200-51680013 GCF_903995425.1 Onychomys torridus
CTGTGGCTTGTACCTTCACCACACTTGCACTAACCTGTATCCTTACATCATTTCCCATCTGTATTACCTTGCGGGATGCCAGTCATTGAGCTTAGTCAGCACTAATCAGTGTGGCCTCATCTTAACTTGTCACATCTTCAGATCTTAACCTATCACATCTTAACTCAGTCTTTTTCTAAATAAGGTCATACTTTGAGGTTCCAGAGAGTTGTGAATTTGGAGGCTATTACTCAGCTCAGTTCACCTACTGTCTGCTGTGTTCTCTTACAGTGTTCTTATAACGTTGCTTGACATGAGGTGTGATTTAGGAAGAAATATCCAAAGATGTTAGAGCATGAGCCAAAATTCCTCTTGGGAGAGAGAAAGGTCAGAATTGAAAAGAACATTCTTCTGTAACTAGTGCAGTTCTCCTCTAGTTAAGTAGCACATTGGATAGGTTACATTGGGTAGGTGCATTGGGGAGATCATAACAGTGGTGGCTGAGCTGGCCTCCTTGACCTTGGGTAGATTTTTCTGAGTATTGTTCCAGGTGGACTTCTTACCATCAGGGCAGTCCAACTACTTGGAGTGTGTGCAGTGTTTACTAGGGTATTGGGCGCAGTTGGCCAAAACTTGTATGTTCAGTCCATGTTTTTATGAGAGGAGGTATCCTAACAAAATGCTTTGAGTAGATTTTTATTGTTAGTGCTTGCCATGGATTACTATGAGCCTACATGGACTACGCCCCACACCACCACACCTATGTGGTGAGGTCATGCTGTGCAGTAATGACTGGCAGCCTGGAGGAAGGCGTTTCAGCTGTGTCCAAGGCAAGTCTACAGTCAGTCCATGACTGCTGACGGAAGTCCTTTAACTCTTCTCCTAGCTTAGCCACAGCACTGCTCTCTAGCTGGCAAGTTTTGTACTTCTAGAACTGAGGTTGCTTTCTGGGATTCCTACTTTGACTCTGTCTAGGAATAAAACCTTAATTGTGAGAGCCTCAGATGGTCTTAAAGGAAGTTCCCACAAGTCTTGTATTCACAGAAATGTGGAGCTGGGATCTCCAGGGCCTTCCTTCAGTTACCGACACTACCAGATGGCGATGACATCATCACAGCTCCAAGCATTGTCAGGGCTGGTGAGATGGCTCAGCTGGTAAAGACTCTTTGTCACCTATCATAACGACCTGGGCTTGAATCCTGACACGCACATGGGAGAAGAAAACTGACACCCACAAGTTTTCTCTGACCTTCAAACATGGCACATACATGCATCCATGCATGCATGTGCACATGTGCCCCCGCCCCCTTAAGTAGATAAATAAACACCATTTCTGAGTTTTGTTTTTTAAACATTTAGAGTCACTGGACTTTCGATGTGAGCCTTTCTAACATAAAGGTAACCATGTTCTCCTGCTCTTGTGCTGAGTTACAGTGAACTTAACACAGGTGCTGGAGCTGTGCTCAGGAGGACATAGTTCTAAGCACTGACATACCAGTGGCTTACTGTTCTTTGACACAGTTAATTCCCCAAAGGGGGTTTTTATAAAGAAAACTGGTGGTTACTGTACCTTTGGCATTTGTGTGGGTGTTGGACTTTTCCAGAACTTCTCAAGACCAAACCTGTCTTCCCCAATGTCATTACCTGTATAGTTGTTCACCTTTTGTTTAGTGACTTTGTGTTGTTGTGAATATTAGTGGAGCAGTAGTGAGTGAATTCAGTACCAACCCTGCTCTTTGAGCTGAGATTATTTTCTAGTACTTCATTGTAATTGTGGGTTTTTTATCTGTTTCGGTTTTAGGGGGAACTAGATAGGACCATGTTGCTGAGTTTGGCCTCAAAGTCTTGATCCTCCTGCCTCAAACTCCTAAACATTAGGCCTCCATTCTGTTCTGTAGCTGTGAATTTTTAGAAGACCTTTGTTTGAGACAGGTTCTCATGTAGCCCAGGCTGGCCTTGAACTTGCTCTGCATTTGAAGATGGCATTGAACTTCTCCTGTGTCTGTCTCCTGAATACCAGGATTACAGGCATGTATGACCAACACCTGGCTTAGCTGACCTTCTTGATGCAAATTTTGAGACTGTTTCTGTAACATGAATACTTACAGGAACACCCCGATTGTCACATAAATTAGGTTAGAGGGAGGCCCTGCTGTTCAGGATGGGTTAAAACCATTTACATAGTCTATGCAGAGTTAGGTTGGCCAGTCACCACAGCTGTGTTTCAGAAAGGCAATGGCAAGGAAGTGATAAATACACGGTCAGGTACTTTCTCCTCTTCATTTTAGGCCTGTACCGGAATGATTCTTCCTCCCTTGGTTCCTTCCCATTGGCTAGGAGAGTCTCAGGCTCCTTGAAACAAGAACTGAAACACTGTAACTCTCAGCCCCTTCCCTCTTTATGATCTCACTTCTCAAAAGAGTTCTTTACAGTCACCATAGTATAGTTCTTCACTTGGAACTTGTCTTAGTTAAGGTTTCTATTGCTGTGATGAAACACCATGACCAAATTAAGTTGGGAAGGAAAGGATTTGTTTGGCATTGTATTCCATCACTGAAGGAAGTCAGGACAGGAACTCAACCAGGCAGGAACCTGGAGGCAGGAGCTGATGCAGAGGCCATGTACAGGTGCTGCTTACTAACTTGCTCCCCGTGGATCGCTCAGCCGGCTTTCTTATAGAACCGGGACCACCAGCCCAGGGATGGCACCACCCGCAATGGCCTGAGCCCTCCCTCCCCCATTGATCGCTAATTAAACGCCCTACTGGCTTTTCTACAGCCTGATCTTAGGGAAGCGTTTTCCCTCTTCTCAGATGACTTTAGCTTGGTGAAGCTGACATAAGACCATCCACCACAAACGCCAACCACTGCAGTCAGCCTTCCAGGACCATCAGCCTGCTCAGGTTACTGGCTGATTAGGAAGGCCCATGTGGACTTATCCACAGTGGGTCTGACCTTTGCAGCAGTGCTGGTTGCGTCCCTCTGAAATGCTCCCTGCAGTATGGAGCATCACTCACGGTTCCGGCAATGGCCTCTTTGTGCACCCTTAGCATAAGATTGTGCTGGCTTTCTTCTGTTCTCCAGCTCTTCTGTCCTTGGTTGTTCTCTAAGCAACTCTGGTCCAGCGCTGGAGTCAGTCCACATTTGCTCTAGGCCTTGGTTCAGTTCTCTCTGTATAGTCTCATCTACACCATGACTTCATTTGCTATGCATGGGACAAGATGAGCTTTGTGTTTCTGTCTAGACTGTACTCTAGGGTTCTGACTTCCTTCCTAGTGTTTCCAGTTGAATGTTCCAAGTGAACCCCAAACTTAGCACATCCAACATGAACTCATCCCTCCTCATTCCTGTCCCCACTACAGTGACTGAGGCCCTTGTGTTGTGTTGCACAAGTTAAGGGTCGTGGCCCTCTAATGACTTGGTCTTTCTCTAGTCTGTCACTTAACTGATTTTACCTGTTTGTCAACATCCTTTCCCTCCCCCATTCCTTTCGCCCCTTTTCACCCCCACCTCCTATCCCTTTACTCCTCTCCTCCTTACCTTCCTCAGTTGTCCCTTCACTGCCATCTCATAGTTATTCTGACCAAGTTGTCTTCCATATTAGGACTCAAAGGAGCTTTATAGAGATGAGTTTGTAATCTTATCTACCAGTGGAACCTTTAATGGCTCCCCTGATGCTTAGGAAACAGGGTAAACGTTTTTAGATAGCCAATGGGACCCTGAAGGTCTCACCCTACCCACAACTACAGCCTTGGTTTGAACCATGCCACTTAGCTCAGTATTTCACCTTAGCAGCCTAGGTCTCTTTTCTCTGCTCACCATGTTTTTTCACAGGGTAGGGACTGAGTCTGGTTGTTTTTCAGGGTCTCTAGCACCCAGGACTCTTCAATTTTAAATGCTTTGTAAACATTCAGAATCAACAAGTGAGTGAATGAATGAATGAATGAATGAGTGCTTGGATGACGATAAGATCCATGGAGCTGACATATAGTGGCTAGGAACCCAGGCTCTGGAGTCTCACTGCCTGAATTGAGTCACAGCACTTCTACCCTCTTCTCTGTCACGCACGCTGCACAAGGTTCTTTGCTCTCTTGTCTCCTTCATCAGTGGGGATGATAATTGTATTCATTTTATATAGTTTGTATCAGGATGACACATGGAAAACTCCTAAAACAGCCTGTGCATAGCGTGGATAAAAATTAGCTCCTGCCAAGGTCGCTGGCAGCAGCAGCAGTCTCTGTAGCCAGTATTCATGAATCTTCCAAACCCATGTCAAGTGGATTTAGTAGGTCATGGCCGGGGGAAGAAATGCCCTAGTGGAAGCATCTTTTGTCTTTGCTGAATCATCACAGTAATTCTCCAGTAATTCACAAAATGTAGAGCACCAAAAGCTGTATTTTTCTGTAGACATGTTTAAGTTAATGCCATTTCAGCTTCATCACCCTTAAAAAGAGGGTAGAGGGACTGGGCAGGTGGCTCAGTTGGTACACTGCTTGCCCAAGAAACTGAGTTAGAATCCCAAGTACTTAGATAACAAGCCAGATGTAGTGGCATGCCCCTGTAATCCTAGTATAGGGAAGGCCGAGATAGGAGCATCTTTGGAGATTGCTGGGCAGCTATTACTGCCAAATCGGTGAACTCCAGGTTCAGTGAGTGACCCAAGGTCAAGGTGGGTGGGTGTAGTGTATATGCATATATGTATTTGTGTACGTGGATGGATACATATTCACTTGTGAATCCGAAGACGGAGTTCAATGTTGGGTATCTTCCTCAATTGTCCTACAAGTGTTTTGGACCTGTCTGACTGACTAACTTGTTGGCAGGGGTGAATGTGTTTTCTGTCTCTACATCCTGTGCTGGGGTTACAGGTCAGCTACTACAGCCACTGGCTTTTACATGGATTCTGGGGTGATAACAAGTGTATTACCTGCTGAGCCATCTCCCCAAGTCCCTACAGTATTTTTCAGCAATAGAAATCAATTTTCTTTACTATACCCATCAAATAAAAGAATATTCTCTGTAGGCATAAGATACTTTGCTGATTTCCATATGGCCTTCATCTCTTTGAGAAATTAGAGTCATGCCAGATTTCTCCAGTCTTGTTCAGACCCCATGTTTGAATCACTGGGCAAGTCTTCCTCTCTCTGGCACCTTGACCGCAGCAGAGCCACGGGTCATGTCCCCAAAGAGCCCTCTGATGCTTGTTTTTGGGCTGTAAGGCTTCAGAACTCACTGAAGCCAGAGTGTGGGGAGGGACGAGCATTCTGTCATTGCGGAATGTCTGTCAGCTGCTTTTGATCCCGGCAGTCATGAGGGCTTACATCATCAGAGAAGGGTGTGGTGTTAGTCTGCCCTGGTCTCTGGGGTTCGGTGCTGAGCTGTGCAGTGACCTAGGGTGTTGTAACTAAAGGTGGGTTTTCTTTCCAAGGTGTGTGCTTCTTGCTGTTATGTACCCACCCAACCCCAACACACACACTACAATTTGGATCTATGCTCCACACCACTCATCTCCAGCTCCTCCCCATTGCAGATGCAGGAACAGCTGTTTTCCCCATTACCAGGGAATGGCTGTACACTTTCATATACTATCAATATTAGACCTTTATCTCAGAGAAGATTGAAGAGGGACTGCTTACCACATTGACACAAAGACCAGCATGGCTTTCCCGTCAGCAGCCATCACATGGGTCCAGTTGGTTTCCTAGATTAGAGAGAAGTCAAAAACGTTAGAGCGAGCCAGGCATAGTGGTACATGCCTGTAATTCCAGCTACTTTGGAGGCTGAAATGGGAAGATTCTCAATTCAAGGCCAGCATGGGCTACTTAATAAGACCCCCCCACACACACACACACACATACACACCTCAAAAAAGGAGTGGAACTGGTTCTTTACCCTTGAGCTTTCTGTTTGGGTAGGACAGGAAGGGTGTCTTCCAGGGTACTTACTAAGCGGAGTCATGGTTCGGTGTTTGGTATGGTTTTCTAAGTCCGGATCCCCCTCCTGATTCTTCCATTGGATACTCTGGGGTGATATTCCCTCGAGCTTCCTCCCTCCTGCCCACTCTTCCCTGTTAATCTGCCCTGTAGCTTCACTGTCCTGCTCTTCCACTTCTCAGGACTGTGCTGCCGGCTGCTGCTGCTGTCCTGAGCCCCCACTCAGGCTGCAGAAACCGACTGACTGTGCCTTCAACCTGGATGTCTAAAGACACTTTAGATTTAGCCCATTGTCCCTTGTTCCTTTAGTAAATGGCATCATGCAGAGCCCCATCCAGAAACATAAGCCACATCTTCCCTCAACCCCAGAACTGTCTACAGTCTGTTCACTAGATTTAAAAATGTTTCTATCCCTTATAGTTTTGACTGTGGCCCATTGCAGTAACCCACTAGACTGCCCCCTCTGTCTGTTGTCTCCTATTCCCTCTTTTTCCTCATACCCAAACTTATAGTTTAATTTCACCTCTCCTTAGGGTATAAGTAGTTCTCAACAACTTCAGGAAGAATAAAGTTGAAAGCACTTTTTTGCCCCTACTTGTCAATCTGCCTATCAGAGTTCTACTACCAAATATCACATGTGTGGTTGACATCCATCCCAGGAATGAGGAGCCATATTACTAAAATCAGATGCTAGCCCTCATACCTGACCCCTGCTCTCACACCTCCCCAGGACTTACCCTGCTTTTAAGACTAGACCTGGAGACCCAGAGCCATCCCAGTGAAAGGCCATCTGCACAGCTTTGTTGGAAGGTCCTTAGTTCACACTTGCTACCTTAACATGTCTGAATATTCCATTTATATCCTTTTGTATTTAATAAAATGACACATGAAGTCACTGAAGTATCTGTCAAATCAGAGGAATTTATCTGTTTGGGAGTAGGATGGGAAGGTAAATGTGGTGTTCCTTTGTTTTCTCTTAGCATGAGTAGCTTCAAGACAGGAAATATATGCAATGGCATTTCCCATTCTCTGTAGAGAACATTGTGAAATTGGATTCTGGGAAATACTTTTTAAGTGAATAAAAACCTAACCAAGCCAGGTACAGCCTCAAATTCCAGCATGCAGTAGGCTGAGGAAGGAGGGTCTCGAGTTCAAGGACTGCCGAGGCTACACAGACAAGCCAATGAACAACACAGAGGCCTTGGCTTCCAGTCACGTGTCAGTAATAATTCCTTATATGGCAGAAATGGTTTTCATTTCTGCAGTAGGTAAACTTTCCCCTTTTGTGGGGGAAGGGGTTCCGAGACAGTGTTTCTCTGTGTAATATTCCTAGCTGTCCTGGAACTAGCTCTGTAGACCAAGTTGACCTTGAACTCACAGAGATCCACCTGTCTCTGCCTCCCTGGTGCTGGGATTAAATATGTGCTGAACTTTACTTTTGATAAACAATTATTTTATCTGAAATTGAAGAGAATTTGTTTTTAAACAATGATTAATCATCTTGAATTAAGTTTTTTTGTAAGCTTATCATTTTCAAGCTAGTTTCCTTACCTCTCCCCACCATCCAGTTTTTGTTGGTTTTAGGGGAGCAGGATTGTCTAGGTATAACCCTGGTTGCCTTGAACTCTGTGTAGACTTGCCTCAAACATGTAATGACCCTTCTTGAGTTCTGGGGTTATGGAGATTCTCCAACGTGTCTGGTGAACTAGTTTTCTTTTTGTGAGTACTGTGTTTTTGATTAATAAGACTTGGTTTTATTTGTAATTTTGACTTTAGTTATTGTTATGTACATTTTATGTACATATTTCTTTCTTTGTTTTTTTTCTTTTTGTTTTTTGAGACAGGGTTTCTCTGTGTAGTTTTGGTGCCTGTCCTGGATCTTACTCTGTAGACCAGGCTGGCCTCGAACTTACAAAGATCCGCCTGGCTCTGCCTCCCGAGTGCTGGGATTAAAGGTGTGCACTACCGCCACCCGGCCATATTTATTTCTTAAATAGTGTTCAGGACTGAAAGAACTGTGGACTTAAAGCCAGAAGAAGATGTAAAGCAAGTGGATAAGGTGAGATGCAGGATATGGTGGCTTAACTGACCCAGGAAGTGAACATTGGTCAGTCTTGAGGTTTGAGTCAACGGCATTTATTGTTCTAATTCTCAGACTGACTAGGAGAAACAACACCATAGTAATGGGCTCTCTTCCTTCTTAAATTATTGGACTGCCTGTTAATTGCACCCATTTTTATGTAATTGGACTGTGGGAAGCATTGACCCTCCAGTTGAGAAGTCATATTTCCTACTTCAAAGTCTGCTGTTGATGTGAACCAAGTTGTTTCATTCTTCCCTAGTGGGTTCTTTAAATAGTAAATAAATTAGTATCTGTCGCACTTATTTACAGTAACCCTCACAGAAAAAAACTAATTTCATATTTGTATAGCATGATACTATTTTATGTCCTTCAAAATGTGTTAGTATTAACAGAGAACTGCTCTGTCTAAATTAACATGCTCACGGTAGCATTTTTTTTTTTTTTTTTTTGCTGCCTCAGACCCTGGAACTCCAGGACATCCAACACTTAAGAAAGGGAAATGAAATGCCTTTCCTTAGCTGCTCCAAAGTGGAAACAACAGTCTAGCTGAAGTTTTTAGTGTACCAATCATGACCTCATTTATAAAGTTTTTGCTTCCATGAGGCAGCTTTTTTGTGTGTTCTGAATAATTTTCTCCAAAGTTTTGAGCCATTTTTAGAGCATCAGCAGCTAGCCTTTGTGGTTTGGGTGAGAATGGTCCCCATTGCCACACGTACTTGAACACTTGGTCCCCAGTTGATGAAACTGTTTGGAAAGGATTCGGAGGTGTGTCCTTGTTGGAAGATGTGCAGCACCTGGGGCGGGCTTTGAGGTTTCAGACGCCCGTACCAACCCCACTTAGCTTCCTCTGCCTAAGTCATTGTGTCTCAAGATGTACTCTGTTATCCACTGCTCCAGCCCCAGGCCTGCCTGCTGCTTTGCTCACCGCTGTGATGGTCATAGACTCTAACCCTCTGAAACTAAGTCCCTAATTAAACACTTTTTAAAATGAATTGCCTCAGGCTGGGTGGTGGTGGTGCACACCTTTAATCCCAGCATTTTGGAGACAGAGGCAGGCAGATCTCTGTGAGTGCAAGGCCAGCCTGGTCTACAGAGTGAGTTCTAGGACAGCCAAGACTACACAGAGAACCCGTCTTAGAAAAAAAAAACAATAAATAAATGAATGAATAAATAAATAAATTGCCTCGGTCCTGATACTTTATCACAGCAACAAAAGAAATAACGGAGATACCTATATAAATTAACGTCCAATGTCATTTCTTGCTTAATGTTACAGCCTAACTTTTATTATAATATTATTTAAAATATCCATTTCCTTTTACTGACCATGAGAGTAATGAGGCTTGAACAGGGGCTTTCTTTGTATAATACATCTGTGATTTTGGCCTTGAGATGGACACTCCCATTTTTTGAACACCTTCTAAGAACATTTGTTCTTAAGATTCAGAAATTGGCCTGAGGCTTTTTGGATACATCGGTAAGCCTTTACCTCTTGATCTTCTTCTATCTTGAACATCAACACAACTCAATGGTAGGGGAAAGCATAAAAGCATGGATGAGAAAAGGTGATGGCAGGTAATAAATTATGCACCAGGTAAGCCACTGGGGAACAACCAGACAGTTGAGCGGTGTAGAGAGATCTTGAAATTTCTAGTTTACTGTTTTATGTATAAACCAAAGTTTATGGAAGAACATGCAAGAAAAAAAGCATGTGTTAGTTTTTCATCACTCTGACAAAATACCCATGAAATAACTTAAAGAGAAGAAAGGTTTGCTTTGCCTCTCAGGTTCAGAAATTTCATTCCCTGGTTGCATGGGCCTGTGGTGGCACAGTATATTATGAAGGAACACATGGCAGAAGGTCCTTGTTTACTTCATAGTGGCTTAGACACAGAAGACAGGAAGAGGCTGGGAACCAGTATCCCCTAGGAGGGCACACTACAATGACTTCCCCACTAGGCCCCATCCCCCAAAGATTCTACCAGTAGTGACACCCTATGACCAAGAAGACTTTGACACTTGGGCCTTGGGCAACAGTAAAACTCCAAACTAGCAGTTTCTTGTAGATGATACTTTCCATATGGAAAGATAGTCGGCTGCTATTACTGCACACACCCCAACTTTCTTTCCTTCCCTTACTCTACTTGCTTCTGTGTGCCATGCATCTCAGTCAGAAATGTGCTTTGAGGTTTCCCACACAGCTGAGAGAGGCTTGAAGCTAAAGCTTTTCCTTCCCTCCACTTCTTAAACTACCCCGGGCAGGAGGGTCCCTGGTCTTCCAGAGGCAGCAAAGGGCACCTAGCCTCTCAGTTCCTGGGTGCAAGATTTCGTGATAGGCAGCAAAGCCCCTTTTCACCACTGCAGACGGTCAGGAGCAGGGCAGGCAAGCCAGCAGGATCTGAAGTCAAGAGGAGCCAACCTCAGGCCAGCTGAGTCACTGAAGCTAGCCTCTCCCAAAGTGAGGTCAATGAACGGAAGCCACTTTATCACAACTCTGAGACCTGGTCTTTCCACTCCCACTTCCTGATGATGGACAGATTGAATGCAGAAGCAGCAGGAGGCTCCAATTGTCTTCTCTTCAGCCAGACATTAATGAGACTTGTCAAAATGGAAAACAGTACAACTCTTGTCACTAAGTTTTGTTTATAAAAAGTTCCACTTTTCATGAACTTTATTAGCCAATATAAATTTGTTATATTGACGTAATATTTTATAACTTCATCAGGTTTTATTTCTAGTATAGGTATCAATTCATAGAACCTAAATAAACGAATGACCTTTCGAGTCCTGAGTAGTTTTCAGAAGTATGCAAGTTCCAGAACACTGTTGTGAAGCCTGTAGACTGCATACCTCACACCAAGCCCACCCACTTTTTGAGTTCTAATTCAAAAAGTCTAACTTTCCTTACTTCTGTCTTTTTGGGATACCTGCCAAAAGCCTCCATGTGCCTTCCCTGACACCCCGGGCTTCCTCTTTGTTGCTCCAAAGACTCCCTTTTGTTGGGGTTTTCAGCTTACCTGCCTTGTTGCTTTTCTGTCAAGCTGTAGTAAAAAGATTCTCAAGTTTGGGAGAAAAAAACAAAACAAAACCAAACAATCTTAGAAGGTCATTTTTAGCATTATTATTCTAGGATTTGGAGTTTATTTATGGGCATCTTGAGTATTGTTCTGATGTAGAGGTTTCACTGTGCCCCCGCCCCAGCTCCCTGCCGCTCTCCCCCTCCCCCCCGATTGCCATCAACATCTCCCACCAGAGTGGTATGTTTATGGTCAGTAATGAACTCTTGTGGACACATTATCACCCATAGTCCATGGTTCAGGGTTCATTCTTGACGCTGTGCATTCTCTGGGTACGGACAAGTGTCCATGACATGCAGCCAACACTGTATTGTACAGAGTAGTACAATCGCCCTGCAAGTCCTCTGTGCTTAGCGATGACTTCATGGATGCTCCAGTGATGAGAGAATGGAAGCTGAGTTGTTTTGCATTCATTGGGTTTCCTTACAGAGCAGCAGACATCCCAAGGGATGTATGAAACAGGTTGGCCGGCACAACTTCCTTGCAAGGCCTCTGCTCACAGGCTCTGACTCGTCTTGGAACATCCTCCCTTGCAACCAAAAGAGTGTGCATGGAACCTAGAAAAACTGTGTGTGCAGATTGTTAGGAACAGCACAATTTGCGTGAATCACAATGTAAATTTGATTCAGAAATCCCTGAAAACAGACAAAAAGTCGACACCGCTAATTCGGGAGGTATGTGATAAAAATGAAGGCAGTTTTAAAGGTGACACTGATTTTTCAGTCAGACTCATGTAGGAGTTCCTCCAATTATTAAAACTAGAATTACCGTATGATCCAGCAGTCCTACTTAGGGGTGCCTGTCTAGTGGAATTGAAAGCAGATATTTGCAGAATTCATAGTAGCCCAGAGGCAGCAATAAGCTAAGTGTCTGTCAAGAGATGAATAAAGAAAATTCGGTGTCTATATACGATGTAATATTTTGCATCCTTAAAAGTAAGAAGAAAATGCTGTTTCATGTGACAAATATCAGTAAACCCAAGGACATCATGTTCAGTAAAATAAGCACAGTTCTGCAATTGCAAACTAAACAGCACTGTTAAATTCACTTGCATAGACATCTCAGGAAATCATAATGACAGAGAAGAAACGTTCGCATGGAGGACCTGTATGAACACATACTATTTGCGCCCAGCTCTCTCTTTGTATTGCATTCTTCCTTGTAAAGAATCCCAAGCGTTCAACATCCATGTTTGATTTACACTTTGAAATCTTGAATATAAGTTCCTTTTTAGAAAAGTAAAATACAGTATGTAAGCCTGTCCTCCCTGGGTGGGAGGGGATGCGCTCTGCTTGTACTAATCTGTGGTTAACTAACTCTAAAAGCCACATGTGTGTTTCAGTAAACTCAACAATAAAGGAGTACATTGAGTGATTAAGGAGCTGATCGGTTTTGTCTTACTACTGTTAAATTTAATGCTAAGTTTAACCCAAAATCTAAGTAAGAACCAAATATTTAATGTAAGGGAAATAGAAGGGTGGTTCCCAGAGCTGGGGGAGGGGGAAGCAGGACCTAGGTCAAGTGTTAAATATCTTCACACTCATTCTCACACCCGTTCACCTTCAGTTGTAATCAGAACACTCAGTAATGTATTTGACAGTGTTCTGGACACTTCTGTAAACAGACTCATCTACCATAAAGTAAGAAATTTACTAATATCACATTCCCAACTGGACTTCGCCTGTAAATACCTAATGAGTGTAGTTGTAGAGCGGTACTCCTCTGTCTCCATAGAAACAGTCTCTCTGTGGCCATCAAACCTGTGTGTGTGTGTTCAGCAGGTGTTATGGGAAGAAAAAAAGTCGCCAGGAAATAACTGCTGACTCACTTAGATCCCTGACAGAGAACAGATTCCCATGGAAGGACAGCCTTTGTAATTGTGAAGAAGAGTTAGCGTGTCATTTCCATATTACAGAATTGGGGTGAGCTGCTTTTAAGGATAAGAGTTCACTACCTAACTTGCATTATTATCTGAGGAAATATATTGGAAACAATAGAAATTTAATTACTTGTTTTCTTTAAATTAAAATTGTGAGTTCATATTAGGGACATTAATCTTTTTAATGTTTTATTTCTTTCATTTTTTGAGAGTATAATATAATTGCATTGTTGTTTCTTCTTCCTGCCTCTCTCTCTCCACCTCCCATATACCCATACTTGCTCTCTTTCAAGTTCATGTCCTCATTCTGTATTAATTGTTATGTTCTACCTATATACTAGCATACGTGTAACCATTCAGTCTGTATGTAAGTTGTATGAGTTGTTCAGTCTGTATAATGGTAGTTGTATGCATGTTTTCAGGGCTGACCTTTGGTATTGGGTAACCTCTGGTGTGCTTTTCTCTGAGGAAGATTTATTTCTCCCACTCTAAATATTCCTTAGTTTCCTGTAGTTCTCTGTGTAGGGTGGAGGTCTTGAGGGCTTTCTCCAGTCCACATTAACATGCCTATTGTTGGTGTCATTGTTCAGCTCATGTTCGGCAATCATGTTGGTGACTTCTGACATTACTAGCAGGCATAGGCTCACATAAAACTCCTTGTTCCTCTAGCTTTTACAGTCTTCCACACCATCTTTCTCAATGATCCCCGAGCCTTAGGTCTAGTAGTTGTATTATAGATATCCATTGGCACTAGGCTCCATAACTCTGCATTTGATTGGTTATGATTTTCTGTAATGGTCTCTTATCTGTTGCAAAGTTTCCTTGATATCGGGTTCAGGATTATACTTACCTGTGGGTATAAGAATAAATCATTTATACTATAGTTAGAGAGTCTGCTAGTTTAGTAAAAGAGCAGTTATAGGTCCATGACTTCACAGGCAGATTTCCTTCTTATTAAGCAGGTCTTAAATCCATGTAGAGAGTTGTTGGTTACTGTTAAGTTATATGTGTCACTGCTGCACCCATAGGGCTATCATGCCATGCTGGTCATTGTGGTTCATAGGTATGCTGGGTAGGACTGTTGATTGCTTCCCTCTTTTGGAGCTTGCATGGTACCCATATCCATTGCGCCAGCCTAGATGGGTATCCCTACCTCTGCCACAACCAACTTCCAGGCTTCAGACAGGACCTTCCCTGCCTGTCCCCTAGCCTACAGGCCCAAACCATACCACATCTAACTTCTCCACCCAACCAGATCTAACCCTTCACTCCAAGCTTGGACCAGGGCATTCATCCTACACACCAGCCTAGTCTCTGTCCCCCTGACTTCATTCCACCTAAGCCACTTCCAGCCTCTAGGCTTAACCTGCCCACACATCTTCTCTTATGCCCTAACTACTCTGTCCATAGCAGAACTAACAAAAGAAGTCCATATACTCAGTTCTCACGGCAAAACTAAAAACTGTATGAAAGGTCAAGCCAGTATTTCACCTCCAAAATCTACTCTTCTGTAAAAATACTTGCCAATGAGAATTACCTAGGTGAACCCAGGATACAGAATTTAAAAGAACCACCATAAACTTCATTAAAAAAAAAAAAAATCAAGGAATTTAAAGAAAGCACAAACAGCTCAGTGAAGTTAAAGAGTAAGAACTTAAGGACAATAAACATCGAGTGATGCCCAAGAAAACACAAGCACAAGGCGGATGGAAAGGACAGAGGCGGCCCAGGACTTGAGATGGAATTCAATAATGAGATAAACATTGAAGAGGACTCCAGCTGAAACAAAGATGGAATTGGAATTGAAAAACCCAATGGCTCCACTAGAAACTTCAAGGAAAGTGACAAGTGGAGTGAATCATGCAGAAGACAGAATGTTAGGACTGGAAGATGAAGTAGAGGAGCTAGAAGAAAGAAGCAAGGAACATTGAAATCAGACCTAAAACCACAGGGAGGGAACATAAAGAAATGTGGGATACCATGAACAAATCAAACCTTCACATTAGAGGCACAGATGAGGGAGCAGAACCCCAAGTCAGTGGCATGGGCTAGCTTAGCAACCTCTGAATGTGTGTCTCTCCTCTTCAGGGACGGCTTTGTGTAGCACACACAGTGCTTTGAGTCTGGGGATCTTTGTGACCTTTTGCTAGGTGATGAAGCATATGCCGTTATTTCTCCCTTCGTTCTTTATGATTTGGGCTGAGTTCTTTATTTGGGTGTGACCTTGGTGATTGCTTTTGTTCATTTTTCTGAGATGAAAGTCCTTTTAGGGAATGTAACTATAGTTTAGTTTTCTTGATAAAAGTAGACTTATCATGCATTCTAGTCAACATATGTCTTTGATACACCACAAACAGTTGGTAGCTAATAATCTAATTTTAGATTCTGTGTTTAATCTGAAGTAGTGTTAGATTTTAAAAAGAATGAGAGGTTGTTGGCAGGCTTTCAAATAAAGCAAGGGGGTTGGGGATTTAGCTCAGTGGTAGAGCGCTTGCCTAGCAAGCACAAGGCCCTGGATTCGATCCTCAGCTCTGGCAAAAAAAAAAAAAAAAAAAAATCAAATAAAGCAAGAAACTTAAAGTGTAGGTTACAAAATTATTATTGTGCATCGGATGTTTGTTTGTGGGGAGGGGTACATACATGCTGAGGATAATTTTGTGGAATTGACTTTCTCCTTTTTATTTACCATGGATTCTATAGATTGAACTAAGATCATCAGGCGTGCATGACAGGGGCTTAAGCTGCTGAGCCATCTTGCTACCCAGTAGGTTTTTTAACGTGTAAGGTGCTGTGGCTTCATCATCAGGATTCTTATGGATCTGTTTTTTTGATCCTTACCAAGCAGGTGAAGTGGTGGACCGTGCTTAGAACTGTGTAGTATTCCTTGACTGATTGATCAAACCAGAACAGAGAGACAGAATGACTCCAGGACCAGAACTTGTGATGTGTAGGGTCCTAAGGATGACCAGAAAACGAAATGGCATGTTTCATTCCAGTGGATAAAAACACATTATACTGCCTACTGGCACCTTTCTTAGGCTGACAAGAACTCATTAACAAATGGGATTAGTTGAGGGAACTCGTATTACCGAACAAAAGCCATGGTGTCTATTTGACAGATGTATGTCAAGTGCAAATGGAAAGTGATAACAGTTCTTGTGAAGTGTTCCAGAGTGTTGTGATTGGCATGTGTTTAGCCAAGCGTGGACTTTTTACAATTTTTTAAAATGACAGGACATGTTAGCAGCTTAAAAAAATTAATACAGCCCAATTAAAGTAATTTTACCATCTGATTGACTGATTTTGCTAGGCTTCGTTTTCAGAGGAATTGAGAGACAGAGAAAAGCAAAACAGTGGCTGCAGATGTTCAGCCAGTTAAAGAGTTTAGAAAGATCTGAGTGTATTCTCCATGGAAGACATTTCAGTTGAAGTATTTTTTTATAAAGAAAAACTTTAAAATTATAGCGCCGAGGATGAGGATGTAACCCAGTTGGCAGAGTGCTCTCACCTAGTATGCATGCAGGCCTGGCTTCTGTCTGCAGCACTTCATAAATGGCACTTTGGTGCAAGCCTGAAGTCCCAGCACTCTGGAGGTGGAGGCAAGGGTTTGGATCACATAGGGAGTTCAAGGCCAACCTGAGCTACTTGCAACCACACTCAAAAACTTCCCCAAACTGCAATTTCAACTCAGGATGCCACAATTGCTTATTTGTTTATCAGTGAATTTTTCAATACAAAAGATCCGATAAGTAAATACAAAGGCAGGATATTGAGAGAGGGAAAGATTTTAATTATTAGACAGTGGGTTACAAAGTCTAGTAGTCAAAACCTTTCTATACTTTAGTGAGAAAATTACAGAATACAAAGTGGCATGAGTCACTGTGTCCGTGGCCTCAGGAGTTACTGTTACCCATATCCCTTGGGTTTACTGTTACACTCTTAACCAAAGCCCAGACAGAATACCTGCTTCCTCTGCTGCTTTCTCACTTTAGAAGCACTCACTGCTCTGCTAGTCCCAAGATCTGACATTGCCAGGCTGCAGATGGGGCTAGGTGAAGCCATTTCCCAGAAGGAGATGCTAAAGGCCTATCAACTAGTATCACAGTCCAAAGGAAGGCAGAGAAAGCTGCAGGGAAATCCCCTCGCCTTCCTTCCCTCCCATGTCCTTACTTCTGTCTGTCCAGCCAACAACCTCCAGTGTGCTGGAGATCTGACTGGCCTTCTCTGAGACTCAGGCCAGCTTGGTGGGGATGTGCCAGCATCTTTCTTGGTTCTTTCTCTCTGTTGGTCCTTTGCTGATGTTGCTGGAATTTCATGCCCAGATCTAGTGTTCAACTGAAAACTACCTCGGAGTCAGTTTTTTTGTTTTTGTTTTTTTTGTCTTAGGGGGCTTTTGGGGGTGGTGGTGGTAAAGCAACATCTAAACAAAAATTTATACTAAACATGAAAGTGCCAAAAGAAAGAAAAGAAAAGAATCCATATATGTAAACATTAGTGCACATTCAACTACATTGAGATGCCATTTTCTTGTACATTAGTTTGGCAAAAGTGAAAAGATGAACAAGTCTGTTGCTGAAATTGAGTAAATCACTGTCGTGTGATGGTGGAGACTGTGTGCCTTTATGCCTCATGAAGAGGGATATGGCAGTATTCAGTCTTTGAGTCAGCAATCTCTTCTATGCATCCGGCCATGTGGGTGTACATGCTGTTTTATAAAAGTGCAAATTAGCAGACAAAGTGACCATTTAAAAAGGGCAGGACTTCACTAAACTAAGTGAATCCTGGAAAAATAGCTCTGATATATTTTAAGGGAAAATAGCCATTATCCGATTTTTATACAACCTAACTAAACAAAACCCCTAAATGTGTATTTCCCTCTGTGTATGTTTACAAAATTGTTTACATAGTCTATCTGCTTAAAATGTAAGATTGACTGTGCAGACAGTTACTAACTTTCCCCTGTGTTTCCCTTGTATGTTTAATGTACTATAATATGCATTAAAATTAATTAGGTAATAGGTAGACAGTAGGATGGAAAAAAATAAGAGGATTTTTTTTCCAAAATAATTTAAAATATATGTAATCTGATTTTAATAGGTCACTTCTAAGGAAATAAATTTAAACTTTAGCCAGAATTTTATATTAGATATTTGTGAGTAGTAATATATTAGATATATATAAAATTCTGACCAGTCAATGTCTATCATTTCTTCATTAGACATACACTGTCATGTAACATACCTTCTGAACATTACAGCATCCTGTGAATTCATTTGTAAAAAAAAAGAATGAAATTGGTGAATAAAGGATGTCTGCCTGAATTGTTGATATTAAAAAAGCATTACCAATTAGTTTTCACATTCCATTTTTATCACAATCATATTATTACACTGTATAATAAAAGTATGATAGATTTCACCAAAGGACCTTTAAATATTTATCTTTGGTATACTTAAACACTAGCATGTGATTTCCATTGTTACATATACACATATACATACATCAATAAAAAGTGACAAGATCTCCCCAGAATTTTCCTTGTCTGTGTTTTTATTATCAATGGGAAGAAAATATTTTTTTTAAATTAGTTTACTAGTACAAAATGAGCTGGTAGTTTTCTATTTTGTATGTATGTCTTAAATCCTAAGTGAAAACCTGCATCATGTTATCTTATTGTATGCCTTGCCTTTTTCCAAGAGGAATTCAAGTCTTTTTACGTAGGCCAGTGAACCATTTCAGTATATTTAACATGAACTAAACAAATTTGCCCTGTTATCAGTTGTGTTTACAGCAGACATGTTTTCTCTGTCTGTGGTGGAGGCTCTGGAGAGAGATAGTCTTGTGTGAGGCTCCCACAATTAGTCAGCCAGACATGTCTGTCAGCTCCTCAGAGGGGGAGCTCTATGCTTCGTTTCAACTGTATCTGTCACGGTTTGAGTGAACTCTTCAGAAATGAGTAAACATGGTGCCACTCCTTGAAGGACTCACGATACGAGTTTAAACTGGCAAGCTGAGTAATGTTTTTCCCAAGAAAAACATTCGAAAGAAAATCCCTTGGTAGGTAAGCTTCTTATGGGGCCTGTGACAGAAACACAGAACCAAAGAAATGAGTGTATTCTATCATGCTACCCTATTTTACCTTTGTGACATCTGTCACAAAAATAACACGCTATTTTCACCTAAAAAGTGACATAATCTATGTGAACTCAGTAAGCACCTACTAGCAACAAAGGAATGTCCATGTCTGTCCTCCCTCCCACTTTGTAAGTCACCAGAGAAAAATTGGGGATGCTTCCAACTGTTGTGAAAAGCCTTATTGTTCTGTTGTAAGCCCAGATGAAAGCATTGCTTTATCCCATGTTGCTCCTTCATCCCTGCTCCACAATTCACCTTTAAAGATATGTGGGTATTTGCATTTGAGGAAGTGGAAGAGCTCAGTCAACCCTTGGCCAGGCATTGTAAATAACCTGGTTGGTGTCTGCATGGGCATCACCAACTGCATGGGTGCTTAGGGGAGACCCTTTTGTGTGCCCCCACAGGGTGTGCCCTTGTTGTCTAGATTTGTAAACACAACTAACAGACATGTTGACAATTCACTCTGCCAGGGAACTGTGCCATGGTTCTAGAAATACAGGAACAGAGCATGAGCAGTGGCAGGGAGCTTGGTGTAAGGAAAATGAATTGTAATGTTAACTGCAGACTCCAAATACCTAGCAGTATTTGCTCACTGCTGAAGTCTTTCGGTGTTTCCTGTGGCACCTGAGATTTTGAATCCAGTTAGAATTGGCATTGACCAGAACCCTGACTCAGAAAATGAGCTCACATGATTCTCCTCATATGAGAAAAGCCAGTTTGAGAGCTGTGAGGTAAAATTTCTGCTCTTGTGATGGATCAGAGTTTGGATTACTGTTGGAGATGATCACACATGCAAAGTTGATTGACAAGCCGCTAATGTTCCTTGTAATTCTGTTATGCAGCCTGTTTACCAAAGCATAATTGTTCATTAAAAACTTTACTTTTGCTTGAGGACTGCAAGATGACTCCACTGTTAGGAGCACTGGCTGCCCTTCCAGAGGACCGGGTTCAATTTCTAGCACCCACCTGACAGCAAACAACCATCTGTAACTAGTTCCAGAGGACCTGACATCCCCTTCGGGCCTCTGTGGGCACTGCATGCACATGGTACACAGACATGCATGCAAGCTAAACACCCAAACACATAAAATAAAAATAAATAAATCTCAAGAAAAATCCTTTTGCTTAATGTTTTTCTTTTGTCTTGTAGGAATTTATTTTGTCTGAAGATTATAACAAGATGACACCCGTGAAAAACTATCAAGGTATGAGTCAAAGGACTGTTCTTAACTGCCTCTAAAACTATTTTTTGGTAGTTTTCATTCTCACTAAGAACACTTAAATTACATGGGGGAACAAAAAGAGAAACCCTTTGAGATCAGTATTATCCCAGTTGTGAATTAAGTTGCCGAGGCTGGAAGAACCTGGGTTACTTGTAAGGTCAAGTACAACCCAGACTAAGTCAGGGTGACTGCCAAGCCCACAGCTTTGTCTTTCTACACCATGCTTCCTGGAATGGTACAACAGGCTCAGGAAGAGTGGAGTCAGCCTCAGGTTGCTTCAGATGAGCCTCATTCCATGTTTAGAAGAAATGCTTTGACGTGCGCGGGGGTGGGGGTAGGGGGGGGGGGGGGGGGGGGGGGGGGGGGGGGGGGGGGTGGTATGGTTGGGGGGCTGTCAATTTCTGTTGCATCTTCAACACTGGTTTATTGGCCAAATTCATTGTCAATCAGAAGTAGTGTCTGGAAGGGGCCAGTATTCAGACCAATAGTACCATGTAATCAGGTATTAGATCTTTAAGACCCAGATGTCATTTTATCCAGATATCTTGATCTCACTCATTCTTTGTGGTTACCCAGCATCCCATCCATGACCTTCAAAGACACTATGTTATCAAGTGTTTGGATTAAAGACTTGTGATTCCCAAGTACTGGAATTAAAAGTGTGATCCACCATCTGCCTGAAAACTAAGGCTAAGTGTTGTAGCCAACCTAGGCTACATAGGAAAGCCCTTCTAAAAACCAAAACAGAACAGACAAACAAAAAGTCAAAGAGGGAGCTGGAGCCAATGGCTAAGTGGTTAAGAGCACCTGGTGTGCTTGGAGAAGACCCAGGTTTGGTTCCCAGCACCTGTATGGTAATGCACAGTTCCTGGGAATACAATTCCCTCTCTGGCCTTCATAGGCCTTGACCCACATGGTGCTCCTACATGCAGACAAAACACTGAAACACATAAAATAAAATAATATTTTTAAAAAGGGATAGAAACTTGGGCCGGGTGGTGGTGGCACATGCCTTTAATCCCAGCACTAGGGAGGCAGAGCCAGGCAGATCTCTCTGAGTTCGAGGCCAGCCTGGGCTACCAAGTGAGTTCCAGGAAAGGCACAAAGCTACACAGAGAAACCCTGTCTCAAACAAACAAACAAATAAAAAGGTATAGAAACTAAAGGCTAACAAAACAAAAGTACTGTAAATAAAAATCATATTTTTAAAAACATGAAAAATATTATTGAAATTCTAAAACACAATGGGTAAGTAGATTAAGCCATAAATTATTAAGCTAGTGATAGATTTGATATCAATGGAACAGTATGTTTAAAGTGCTAAAGGAATGTTTAAACATAGAATTCTATACTCTGAGAGGATATCTTTCAAAAGTTAAAATTAAAATAAAACCTTTTCAGTCATAAAGAACCAAAAAAACTCATTTCTTATAGACCTCCATTAGAGGAAACATCAAAGGAAAATCTTCAGGAAGAAAGTTAGGCCAATGGGAAATGTGTATCTACTCAAAGAGGGAAGAAGAACAAAATAGTAAATGCAGTACAGTCTCTTTAAAGGATACTTGGGTATTTAACCCAAAATAACAACATAGAAGTGGTATCAGATATCGAATTAAAATGTGTAATGATATTTATAAAAGTAGGAGGTAGGGAAAAATGGGAATATGCTGTTGTGAAGTTGTTATGTAAAACATGAAAACTGGTAAATTAGAGGTACATACTTTTCACCATGAGCAACTGTACTGTGACAAACACAGCTACTAACCAATGAAATGAGATAGAAACCGGAAATGATTTTCAGGAGTAAAAATGAAGGCCAAAGCAAGTAAAACTAATAGTTAAAAGCCGGCAACTTTTTTAATTAAGTCTGTTGAGTGAGGATTTGAGACTCAAATATAACCTGTATTCATTTGAGAAGCAAGTTGATGTCAGAAGGGTAGAGTCACACCATGAGAACACCGACCAAATGAAGCTCAGGTAACTATTAATATGAAAGCAGATTTCAGAGCAAAAATAAGGGCCAGTCCAGCAGAAGGCCATAATGAGCCTTTTTATAAGCTACTGGCATAGCTTTGAAATAAGGTTAACAATGAAATGTTAGGAACAAATGGCACATACATAGATGTAGTCAGAAATTAACATTCTCTTCCTGATAGCTGATAGAACAGGAATGCAGAATTATGCCCAATTTTCAAGTGCATGCAGAACTGAAATGATTCTGCTATGATTAAAACCATAAAGCAAGTCTCAATAAGTTTTGAAGGATTTAGAAATATGTTATAAGAATGGAATTAAAGTAAAATTTGGTGATGAATAGACCCTTGGGAAATCTTAAAATATTTGGAAGGTAAGTAATACACTTCTGAATAATCCATGGGTTAAAGAAGGAATCATAAAGCATTCTGAACAGAATAAAAGTGAAAACAAGGACACCAATATTTATAGGATACATCTGCAGCAGCATCTAAGGGGAGATTGACAGCTCAACATTGATGTCATGAAAGAAGCAAGGTCTCCAATCAGTGACCTTGGTTTATGCCATTGGAGGGAACATAAAAAAGGAGAGGAATAAAGAAACCTCAGCTACCCAGAGGGAAGGGAAGACAGTTAATTACAGCAGTTCATGAAGTATAAAACGGATAGTGCAGAGAAGTCAGTGCCATCAAAGGCTGTTTTCTGAGTGAGAAACTTCCAGCTAGACTAGCAAGGGGGAAAACATGGGAAATTATCAGTATCGGGAAAGAGTGACCTGACGCTCCTCCAGAAGCTCCATGTGTGAATGCTGTATTGTTATGTGTTGGTATATAGAACAAATAAAGTCAACAAATCTTTGAAAGGCACAAGCTGCAGGTCACTCAAGAGAAATAGATGGTCCTAATAGCTCTATATGTGTCCAAAGAGGCCAACTTTTTAGTTTAAAACCTTCCCTTAAAGAAAGCTTGTGTTAGTCAGGGTTCTCTACAGTAGTGGTTGTCAACCTTTTTAAAGCTGAGACCCCTTTAATACCTCATGTGGTAACCCCTAAACATAAAATTATTTTCGTTGGCACTTCATGACTGTAATTTTATTAACTGTTATGAGTTGTAATATAAATATCTGTGTCTTCTGGTGGTCTTAGATGACCCGTGTGGAAGGGTCATTTGCCCTCCAAAGAGGTCATGACCCACAGGTTGAGAACAGCTGCTCTAGAAGACCAGCACTGAGAGAATGAGTCTCTCTCTAATATAGACAGCTCAAACATTGGCATCATAAAAGAATCAGGATCTCAAATCAGTGACTTTGGTTTATGCCATTGGAAACAAAAGGGAGTGTGTGTGTGTGTGTGTGTGTGTGTGTGTGTGTGTGTGTGTGTAGAGAGAGAGAGACAGAGACAGACAGAGACAGAGACAGAGAGAAGGGGATTTATTAGAATGACTTACAGGCTATGGTCCAGCTTGTCCAACAATGGCTGTACCAATGGAAGGTCCAAGAATCCAGTAGTTGTTCAGTCCATGATGTTTGATGTCTCACTGGTCTTCAGGCTGTAGTGGCTGGAAGCAAGCAGGCCAAGAGCAACAGCTTCCTTCTTCCATTCCCTTTATACTCCTAGACCAGATGGTTTTGCTGGTTCTATTTTATGAAACATTAAGGAAGAAAATATGTGAAACTACAGGAACTCTTGGAAATTGAGGAATGAAAGACTTCCCAACCCATTGTAGGAAATCAGTATTTCCTGATACTAATGCTCTACAGATCAATATGAGAAAACTAGGATGCCATTCTCCATACAGACATGCTACAAACCTAAATTTCACCAAATTCAGCAATATGAACAAAAGAATACACTATGGTCAGGTGAGATTTATCTCAGGAATGTAGTGTTGGATTCACATTAAAAACTAAATGGCGGCCAGTCGGTGTTGGCGCACGCCTTTAATCCCAGCACGTGGGAGGCAGAAGCAGTAGGACCTCTTGAGTTTGAGGCCAGCCTGACCTATATAGAAAGATCCAGGACAGTCACAGCTAGATAGAGAGACTTCAGCACACTCCAGGATAGTGAATGCCCATCACAAAAGAACATGTTTTGAAGGAGTCCACATACATGTGGTATTCACTACAATCAAATCTGTAGAGACAGAAAATGGAATGGTAGTTACCCTGAGCTGGGGAGGAAGGGACTTATGTGAAAAGATGTACAAGTTCTAGAGAGGTGATGACTATCATATATTAATTTGAATGTTCTTAATTCTACAGAATGTATATTTGAAAGTAGTTAAAATGGTAAATTATATATCACATTTTCTATAAAAAAAAAAAAAAACCTTAGAGAGATTCTATGTATAAATTGCTTGTTGAAATGCCTGAAGCATAATTCAGTATGTCAATAATTATTAATTCCTTTGGAAAAATTACTCCATTCTTGATGACACATACCTAAGGCAGGAGAACTGTGAGTTCAAGGCCCATCGGGGCTATATAACGAAAACCTATCTAAAAAAATAAAACAAAAATCAAATAAACTAGTTTTGAAAGCAATATGGATAAACTAGAGTTGCTTATGGGAATATGACATGACATAGCCTCTTTGAAAAATATTCCATCAATTTTTCAGAGTTAAAATAGTTATCTTGTGACACAGCATTTTTACTCATCCCTGTATAGCTAGAATTGAAAAAATATAATCACACAGAATGTATAAACAAATATGCTTAGAAACATTATTTATAATAGCCAAGAAAGGAAAATAATCCTGATCTCTTATTAGTGGATGAGTGTGTGTGTGTGTGTGTGTGTGTGTGTGTGTGTGTGTGTGTTTGTATAAGAGAATGGAGTGGTGATAATACATACTGTAACATATGAACTTAAAAACATGCTAAGTGGAAGAAGCCAGACACAGAAGGCCACATCATCTGAATAACATTTATGTGAAATGTCAGGAATAGGAGATTCAATAGAGACAGAAAGTATATTGACCAAAGTTAGGGGAAGGGAGAATTGAATTGTTTTGGGGTGAAGGAAATACTCTGGAAGTAGATGGTAGCAATGATCATGTAACATGAATATGTTATCAGCCAATGAATTCTTGATCTCTAAAAAGGTCAGAAGTGTAGTGAGATTTACCTCAATAAATTCATTTTTAAAAATCAACCAATGATACCTGATATCAATACCAAAGATATTAATTTCTTTGGACATTACAAAAAAGGACAAGTTGAGAGAATATGTAATCTTCCCTAAAACTTAGTAGTCCAGATGCACCGATCCATAAATGAGTTACACACCATGACCAAGCGAGTTATTACAGCTCTGCGGAGCTCTTCAACCAAAAATCAACACAGCCGTCACATCAACAAGCCAAAGAAGAAAGACCCTCTCATACATGTCAGTGCAGAAAAGGGGTAGGGATGTAGCTCAGGAGTAGCTTTCCTGGCATGCACAGGGCTCTTCTCCACCCCAGCACCACCACCAGCGGGGGAAAGGCACCACAGGTAAAGCATTTGGTGAACTCATGATCACAACTCAGAAACCAGAGAAAAGCACTTCAGGGCGAGGAATGCCTGCAGCCCCTGTGGCTGATGGCGTCATGGTGAGAAAGCACATTCCTCTGATGAGAAGAGTGTCGCTCTCCCCCAGGTTCCTAGTCACAAAGTCAGACATCAAGCCCAGGCTTTCCTGTGAGTTTCTAAAGTGTAATGATAAGTGTCCGCCTTCAAAGAATTTTCTTCTGAGTAAGAGTTTCTTCTCCTTGGACTGTGTGTTTTGAGTTTTGAGATTTTGTTTTGTTTTGTTTTCCCATTTGACAGCCAGACACTAAGAGAAGTGACTGACATAGAAACCAAGGTTTGCTTTGCTGGTGTGTGTGTGTGTGTGTGTGTGTGTGTGTGTGTGTGTGTGTGTGTGTGTGTGAGAGAGAGAGAGAGAGAGAGAGAGAGAGAGAGAGAGAGAGATCGAGATCCCACTCTCAGTCTCCACAGTGACTAAGAGAATGTGTTGAATGTGTTAAACACCCTGAAATTGGCAGATGGTTTTCTGCAGTGAGGCTGCAGACAGCCACCCACACTGTCTAACGCTGCTCAGTAATCAAGGTGGAAAATCTCCACCTCACCATACTCAAGAATATACTCCTGGCCCACCAGACCACTGCCAGGAGCAGAATGTGTCTTTGTTCATCCTATTACCCTGTGTTCATTGCATGGCATTACATAGTAAGAAAGCAAAACTCTTCCTGCCTGAGTTTATTAAGTAACTGAGAAACCATGGGCCCTTAGCCAAACCACTCAGCTTCACTGTACCTCAGTTTGCCCAGGTGAACGACAGAGAGATAGCTAGAAGGTATGAGCAGTCTCTCCTTACTCTGAAGTTGTGTGATGCAAAAATTCTTCTAGTAGGGTTGCCCTTGTGTGTGAGTAACCATAGGAACTCTCCCTGTTTCTTTTGTATGTACTTGCTTCTGCATAGCAGGTGTCTCATTCTTATTGTAGTTACTTTTTTCTATTGCAGTGGTAAAACACTATGACCGAGTCAACTTTTATAAGAAAGCATTTATTTGGACTTGTAGCTCCAGAGGGAAAGTCCATAATGGCAAAGTAGAGACATGGAGGCAGGAACAGCTTGAGAGATCATGTCTTGATCCACAGACAGGAAGCAGAGAGATTCCACACTGGGAATGGCATGAGTCTTTGGGAACCTCAAAGCCCATTCCCAGTGACACAGCTCCTCCAACAAGGCCACACTTCTGAATCCTCCCCAAACAGTGCCACCAACTAAAGACCAAGCATTCAAATATATGAGACTATTGGGGGTGGGGTGGGGGGATTCTCCTTCAAACAGCCACCATTCCTGTTTTGTAATTATTCTGCAAGCTTTGGGGTTCTGACAGGAAACTGTCAGAAATTTTGTTATGAGTTTAAAAATCAGATTTCAACAACAACAACAACAACAACAAAGAACAGTATACCTTTCCTTTGGGTATAAACTGACCACAGTGACTATATTGCAAATATCATTCTTACTGTGTCTTGTGGTCACACTGATCCAGTAGCCCTAGTATGCTTGGCCAGGCCTTGGGGTAGGGAACTCTTTGAGGCAGTAATTCTTGGATAGACACAAGCAAGGGTGTAAAGAGGTAGATCATTTAAACAAACAAACAAACAAACAAACAAAAACAAAAAAAACCAACAACAACAAAAAAAGAGTGTCAAGGAGAACTGTTGTTCTGTCCCGGCCCTGATGGCTTTGTCCTTCACCCTCTTCTGGGATGGGAAGAAGGATGTAATGGTGGGCTACATTTTTCCATTTTCCTCAGGATATTTTCTTTATTGGTCATTTTCTCATCTCTTGATTTTTTTCAGCACATCAGAGCAGAGTGACGATGGTCCTGTTTGTTCTGGAACTGGAGTGGGTGCTGAGCACAGGGCAAGACAAGCAGTTCGCCTGGCACTGCTCTGAGAGTGGGCAGCGCCTGGGATGTTACCGCACCAGTGCTGTGGCCTCGGGCCTGCAGTATCCTTTGCTGGACAAACCCCTTTCTCTTTGATGCATGAACATTTGGTGTATAGGTTTTGTTTTCTATTTTTGATTTATGTTTCTTCCTGTGTGAAAAAGATGCTCAGAGATCTTCTTAAGGTATAAGCTTTTGGGGGTTCCCGTGTAAATGGAGCGGAGTGAGGCAACATCATCAAAGCAACATGTATGCTGACTGCTGTGCCATAGTTCTGACACCGAGACAGGACATGCTGTGATCCTCAGCTGTTAGGACTGCAGTCCATGGACATACAGTCATCAACAAAATACATTTGGTTTAATAGACCAGTCATTTCCCTTACAGGAAATCCCCCCTAACATTATAAATTCCACATTGGTGCTTAGAGAGTGGGCCATGAGTTTCCTGTTCATATAGAAAGATTTGGTGGGGGTGCTGGTGGGATGGCTTAGCAGGTAAAAGTGTTTGCTGCACAGTTTGGAACCTGAGTTCAGTCCCAAGAATTCATGCTGGAAGGAGACACCTGGCTGCTGGAAGTTGTCCTCTCGTGTCCACATGCACACTGTGCTACACACTAGTAACAGTGAATTAAATTTTCAATATTTTTTGGCAGGCTGCCATGCCAAGGACCAGTAAGCTAGCTGTCTCTAGGTGGTATCCTGCAAACTTTGTTCCAGGCGTGAAACTTTCTCAGAATCCATAGTGTGATATTCTTGTCTCCCAAGTTGTCAGCCTATATACTTGCGGTGAAGACCAACGAATACCAGAGAAGCCTCATTTCTTGCTGCCTGGTTCTGACAAGCCTAGCATCAATTGGTGTGCAACATGTTTCTCCCACAGCAAGGAGGAAAGTTCTCTTAAGTGAAGCAGGAACAAGTAGGGCCTGTTTTTGAGTTTTATCTCTATATTTATAAAGTGTCCAGTCAGTTGTTAATAATATGACAGTGTGCCACAACTTCCTTGAACCTGTGTGGCAGTGGGTAGTTTATGAGTATGCAGAGGTTAATGCTGCTGTTACTGTCTCACTAGAAGAGCAAGATGAAGGGGTCAAAGTGACCGCAGTGAGGGTGGAGAGGGACCAGGACCAGAGACAAAGTCAACAAGAAACGGGAGCTTGTTCTTTACAGGGTAGCACCATGTGTATGTCCAGGAAACGTCCTCAGGCTTCAGATGATCCAGCTGAAGCCTAGAAGGTGCCACACTGCCAGTGTGGGACTGCTCTTCCTGAGGTATTCTGCCATAGACTTCTGCTTTTTTCTCTTTACTCTTGGGTACCAGAACTGATGGCATCCTGTGACTTGTACTGGCGCTGGCATCAGTATCACTGGCCAGTGTAATGGTGCATCTTCCATTTGTCTTGTGTCTTGCTTAGCCAAACCAGGCAGTGTGAGCAAAGACACACATATGCCCTCAAGAAGATAACTTTTCCAACTATCTGAAAATGAAAAACAAAAATTACAATTAAACATGCCTTGACCATATTAACCATTCTTTAAGATTATAACCACTAGTTTCAAAAGTCACCTTCATTTTATGACTGTTTTCCAAGCATAGAATACATTTGAGTGAGTGAGTGAGTGAGTGTGTGTGTGTGTGTGTGTGTGTGTGTGTTTGTGTTTGGACAGCCCCTTCCAGAAGATGCATGCCCCACCAAATTCATCTTAACAGCTCTTGTTTTCAAGCTACAATACCAACCCTTACACCTAGGTATCTTTACACTGATGGCGTGACAGTCCTGTGCTTTGCCAAGGGAGGTGGTCTAAGCCAAGAAGTGTGTGGTTCTTCTAAAGCCAGAGCCTCCACCCCCAGCCACTCCCTGGAACTGCCTGGTGAATAGACAGATTGTTAGGCAAATGACTGCACTGTTAGGGTCCTTCCTGCACCTGTTTCCTTGCAACACCAATGCGGAGAGGGAAGTCATTCCCTCTGCCTTTGCAGAGGAGAGCTGCTGGTATAGGAGAGGCCTCCACAGATGGCTGACACAGTACTGTCCTGTCCCCACCTGTCATTTATCCAAGTTAACAAGTGACAGACATCTCATACCACATTCAGATGTCCTCTTCCTCCAGGCCTCTCAGTAGAGAATAGTGGTGACAATAACTGAAACTTAAGCCAAGAAACCCATGGGATAAAGAGACTGACCAGTTTACTTGTTGAGCTATCAGTTCCCAAGTAATATCAAAGTGTTCGATTATTTTGCTATATACACGAAACTTCAGATATTAAGTGACCGATCATAGTAACAGTGGTATGCGGAAGGAGAGGAAAAGGAAGGAGGTGTGAGCTCAGCTTTCCCTCAGAACTCAGAGTGCTCCTGCAATCACTGTGCTATGCACCCAGAAAACTATATGCTCAGTTCCTATGAAGCAGCAAAGGCTTAGAGGCCCAGAAAGGCCAAGGGATTGATTTATTTGTTCAGGGTCCTGGCACAGCAGGATGCTAGAATTTGGAGACTAAGATTTCTCAGCTGTCCTCTGCACATCTGCCAGCATGAGCTCTTTCCCAAAGGTCCCAAGGCTGGGCAGAGGAAGTGGGAGTATTTTCCTTAGGCTGTACTTGCTAGTCTTTATTTCAGGAGAGATCTTACCCACCTTCCCCTCTCAGAATCTTACCATTTGACATATTTTGACCATTTTTTTATGCTTCCAAAAATAATTCAAGACTCTTCATGTTTTAGTTTTTTCTTCAAGAGCATTGGAGGTATTTCTAAAATGTTGCCCTGTGTAGTGAGATGTCGCTCTATGAGTGTCATCGCTTAGGTGTATTCCCAGTCAGGTCAAGAGTTCTGAAAAGCTGATAAGATTATCTTAGTCTCTTCATGGAACACTTAGTGTCAATATTGAGCCTCCAGCATCGGTTGTACTACCATTTTATTTCAACTCCTTTCTAAGTCCCTGTTGGGACCATAGTTTGGTTTGGGTTTTTGTTTTTGATATTGTTGTTTGTTTTTTACTTTTTGAGACAGGATCTCTCTGTAGCCCTGGCTGGCCTGGACCTTGCTCTCTGGCTGACCTCCAACTCAGAGATCCACCTGCCTCTGCCTCCCGAGTGCTGAGATTAAAGGCGTGTGCCACCACCACCTCTAGAAAAGAAATATTTTAATGACACTTATCCATAACTCACATCCACTGTGGATACTTCTGTCCCTTTTTGCCACAGTATTCTGAAGCAAATTCTAGACCTTAATGTCATTTTATGTCAACATATTTCATTATGAACTTCTAAAACTAAATAACTGTTCATAATCATGAAGATATAGTTACCTCTGGAAATTAAAACTGCTTCATATTTCTAAATCCTCTCTTCTCAGCTTATAATGCTTGTTTTGCAAGTCACTTTTTGTAATAGAATTATGTGAAATTGGATGTGGACACACTGCACCTTGTCCAGACATTGTCATGTGTTCCAGTTCCCCCTATGTAGAGCAGTTCCCACTGTCTCTGGAATTTTCTGAATTTGTTCTAGACAGTCCTCCTTTGACACTGACCCCCCCCCTTCCACTGACATTACGTGTTTTGTTTATCTCCCTGCTCCCTCGATTGTGTGCACATTTGTACTTCCTCATGGAGAGGGTTCTGAGTCCTTCACCCTGCCGCCCGTCAGGAGCTGGGGGAACTGGATCGTCTTCCTCCATTCAATCTGAGCACAGTTCCGTCTCTGGGGACTGTCCAGTGACTTTAGTGAATGGGATTCTTGCTTCTTCTGTCGCAGGCACAGTCAGTGACTTGGGTCAGTTAGCCACTACCCTGCCAGCATTTCTGTTACCAGTTCTGTGGCGCCGTGGCCAGGCCTTAGCTGAGTCACTTGCTCCATGAAGGTGCAGAGTGGCCATTTTCTAACCCTCGGGTTTCCCATGTGTGCTGGTTGGAAGTATTTGAGAACGGAAGACTTCCTTACCATCCAGTGCCACCTACCTACTCTTGTATGGCATGTTATAGAAGACAGGTATCTCCATCCTTGTCATTTTAATTTTCCTTTTGTGCTCGGGTGTTTGTTTGAGACAGGTCTTCATACATAGCCCAGGCTGTTCAGGAACTCACTGTATAGTTCAGCCTGGCCCAGATCTCCACCCTCCTGCCTCAACCTCCTGAGTATTTGGGGGCTACCACCACACATGACCAACTCCTTAAGTGCTAATGTAGGTAGAGAGTTTGTGTCCTGAAGCGCAGATTTTTCCTTTTTTTTTTTTTTTTTTTTTTGTACTGTAAGGAATTCTTAGGGTTTTTGTTGTTGTTTAGGTTTTTTAAAGTAATATATTTAACATATTTTAATAAATGTCATTTTAAATATTAAAACTGTCCCATCTTTGGCTAGTAAAAGTCGTATACTAGATTGTGTGTGTGTGTCTGTGTGTCTGTGTGTGTGTGTATTGCTGATGGCCAAACTCGGGGTTTCACAAATGATAGACAAGCGGTACCACTGAGCTATATTCCTGACTCTCTCCATCTCACTTCATAGTTTTCATTTTTCTAGGATATTTTATAATACTAAGATTTCTGGTACTCCCCATTTGTTACAATTAATAAACCTATATTTGGCATGTGCAACTTGTATCAACTTGGTGGACTTTAAAAGCACCATGGAAACAAATCTGTAATCATGTGTTATGTGACATGATTTTTGGGGAAATGTGAGCAGTTGTCTCCGTTATGGGTAGGGAGCAGAAGACAGACCAAAGTGAGGATCTCTCCAGAGTTCAACTTGGTGAACCAGTGAGTTTTATTGGGCCAGGGATTATTTACAGGAGCAGAAATTGCTCACAGACAGCTGCATACCAAAAATCTGTTCCAGCCAGATGACATCTACTGAAAGTTGGAAACCTGGAGCACACTGCGCAACCTGCAGGCATCTCAGCAGGCCAGGGACTGTCTCAGGGCAGCTCAGGGCGAGAGCCTCGTTCTTCCAGGTGGTTCACAGGTCACTGCTTCTTATAGGTGGCTTAGCTAGTTTCTGTTTCTTCTGAGCAGCTCAGATGGTCTGGACGTGTGTTAGGACACAGTTGTGTCCATCGTGTTATCATGCAGCTGGTCTGGAAGTGTCGCTCAGAAGTCCTCTCAGCTTCTGTATGCTTGGGGAGGGAGGGACTGAGTGAATCTGGTCTTCCAGATTCTTCCAGGATCTTCACTTCCCAAGACTTAAAACATTTAAACATCCCAGAGGGATGGAATGTTTCACCTTCTCTACAGCATCTCTGTTGTAAGGAATTTCCCTGCAAGTGGAAGGTCTTCTCATATTTCAGAATGATTACACAGCAGCATACCTGTGAAGGACTCTAGAGTAGGTTAATTGCCATGAAAACACACACCCTAAATTCGAGGAGTACCAGTTCATGGGCTGCACCTACACATGCACCACCACCACCACCACCACCACCACCCACACACACACACTGAATGAAAAGGAGAAAGTGAGCTGTGCACATCAGAGCTGTCTGCTTCCTGACTGCATGCAGTGTGGCCAGCTGCCTCCTGTCCCTGTCATTGTGGACTGTATCCCCTGGAACTGGGGTCACAGTAAACCCTTCCCAAGTTGCTTTTGTCAGATACTTTGTTACAAATGAGGTGAGACAAATAACTAATGTATGTCATTATCACCCAGAATCCCTAGCTTTCTTCAGCCTTCACTTTTGCTGTTGTACAGTGTGTGGAGTGTGGATCTGAACAAATGTGTCCACCACTGTGTTGTCCTACAGAGTAGTTTCACCACCACCAAATTCCTTTAGTATTCTGCAACACCAAAGGGACTGTGTTCTTATGTTGGGAGCACCCTCCTTATATTAGTTTTGTTTCCTGTTGCTATGGTAAAAGACTCTGACAAAAGCAGCTTAGGGCAGAAAGGGTTATCTTCGTTCTCCCAGTTCAGTTTACTGTGCTGTTGAGGCCTGACTTTATCTCTGCAAGGCTACTTTGCTAGATAAGTGTCTCAGGGACTTGGGCTGGTAAGAATTTCCATCATTAACCAGTAAGAGTGGCCTACTGTGCTGGAACCACACAAATGAGAGGGCTTATGCCAGATGGCTGCTTTCTTTCTGAAGTCTGCAGTTCTGGAGAAATGGTTCATCAATGAAGAGAGTGCTTTGCCGTTCATCCATGTGGATTGAGTTCAGATCTCAATACCAGCTGCCAAGGGGAGGGCTCATAGATGCTTCTAACTGCAGCTCCAAGTGATCTGATGATGTCCTGTGCTCTGCGCAGGTGCACGTGTATGTGTGTGTGTGTGTGTGTGTGTGTGTGTGAGTGAGAGAGAGAGAGAGAGAGAGAGAGAGAGAGATACACACACTAAAATAATGAAAAATACATAGTATTAGAAGATAAAAATCCTCCAAAATGAAAACAAAATAAAGTGGATGAATGCTAGGTTTCTGTGTGTCTTGAGTATCTGATTGTAGGCTCCTATTATAGACCATTTGTCTCTGTCAGTGCTCACACTTTAAAGAGCTTTTGTAAGGCAGACATTTAGCAGGTGCTGCCTCTAAAGAGAGCAGTCACTGTATAAAAAACAGGAATTTTTCACTCAGTAGTTAAGCAGCCCTCCTGGGCAGACTACATGCTGTGACCAAGTCACAGCATCTCATCTGTACATTCCTCACAAATCTATCACATCAATAAAGGGAAAGACTGATCAAAAGAAATTATATGAAAATAATAATAAAATTTTTTAAAAATCGGAACAACAACAACAACAAATCTAGATGAAATGTCTCACCTTCATTTACAGATCATGAAAAGTATGGTGAGGGTCCACCTCACCCACATAAACCACACAGAGTTACGGGGGAAAGATACCGTCTGCATGCCTGAATCAGAAAGGTGCACACCCCACTCACCAGACTGCCTTCAGGCATGCACAACTGAAGATGGCTGAGCAGTGGCTGCTACAGGGACGTCAGCACAGAGCTCATGCCATGTGCCCAGCACTGAGGAGTTCGCAGGAGGCAGCCCTGACTTTGAAGCAGCTGCAGGTTGGAACATGAAGGCCTTGAAACTTCAAGGTGCTGAGAAGGTGTTTTCATTAAAGCATGTTTTAACACCCTCTCAAAAAAATGAAACAAAATCCTTTATAGTATATTTTAATAGCTGGTAGCATTGGCCTCCTATTGCATGTTATTTTTATTTTCAAAGTATTACCGTATCTTCTTGCTTATTTATTTTTCTATATGGCCTTTGGAAAGAACATACTGAGCTCCAGAGAATATTGATGTTTTTATTGTGGTTATATTAATGTATAAATTAATATGATAAGTGACAGCTTAGTCATGTTGCATCTGTCTAGCAATATTGTACATCCTTCATTATCTTGAGTCCCCTTTCATGTCTTCCAGGACCTGTCTTCAAGTTCTGCTAGTATACACTGCATATTCCTGGTTTAAACTAATGTAGAGTGTTCTGTTTTTACTCTCATAAATCCCCACTTTACACTCCTTAATGATTACATGATAGATTTGATGTTGAAACCCGTCATGTGTTTATTGGTGACCACTCGGGCCAAGTCACCATCCTCAAACTGGAACAAGAAAACTGCACACTGCTCACATCCTTCAGAGGGCACACAGGTAAGATCTGAGCAAAGACTCCCATCACCTCAGCTTAGTCTGGTCCTGACATGTTTGAAGGTGGCAGAGAACAACCTGGGCTTAGGCAAAACTACAGATGATACAGGTACGCTTAGCTGATTGCAAAATGCTTCAGTAAGAGATAACACCAAATTAATTTTCTCCACAATTCAAACAGAAGAGAAACCATTCTCTTGAGAATGTTGAGCCTTTCACGTTGCTGTGGAGAAAGCCAGTGTGGAGAAAGCCAGTGCTGGCGTGTGTTGAAGGGGTGCTTGCGACCACGTGGCAACGGTTCAAACCCCAGGAGACTGCTAGGACACTTGTCCTTTTCACGCTTCAAGTAGGAAGACAGTGTGCAAGCAAGATTCCCCCATCCCAGACAGAGGAAAAGGGAAGCCAGACTACATGGAAGGGGACAGATTTGTCTTTCCTAGTGGGCCTTAAGTGTATAACTCCTTATAGCACTGGTGTGCTCAGGATTATCTACATAAGGTAAAAAATAATCATCCGTAATTCTGGACAGGTCTGAATCAATGGCAGTAAATGGATACAGGCTTTTTTGTGTGTGGGGGGGAGATGGCATTGGCTCCAGAAAATGTTGATTTTGGGGAAATGTGCCACTGCCTGGTTTATGAATGCTAGTGGGCTTTGGTGTGGCTTTTTTTTTTCAGTTTTTTTTTTTTGTTTGTTTGTTTTGTTTTGTTTTTTTGAAAATAACTAACTCATGCTTTAGTGTAGAGCTAATACTCCATCTGGATGTCATAGAAAAATGAAAGTAGATGGGAAAGGATGTTTAATTAAATAGTGTCCATCTAGTCCAAATAGATTTGCAGGGGTGGGGCAGTAAGGGGGCCAGAGAGATGGCTCAGCAGTTTAGAATGCTTGCTGCTCTTGCAGAGGCCTTGAGTTCAGTTCCCAGCACCCACACTGGGTGTCTCCCAATTGCCCTTAACTCCAGCTCCAGGGATCTGACCTGTGTGTCTAGACTCCAGTAGCTCCTTCCTCTGCCACATGCTTCCCAGTGTGCTCACATCTTCAGCCGATAGCATCCCTCCTTCTGGAGTGTTAAGATTCAGGCTGTCTACTTTCTTTGCTTTCGAGAACCAGGAGCCCCATTTACAAGTCACTCTTGAGATTTAGACCATCGATGCCGTTGCAAGGGTGTGATTGCCAGCTGAGTGCAGAGTTGCCTGCTTTTCCCTCCCGCTGTGCTCGGTACTCCTCCTCCCAGTCCCATGGCCGCCCTTCCCTTTCTTCTTCCTATCCCCCTCCAGCCACCTTCTTCAAAAGCTGCCATAGCTTTTCAATGGTTTATTTCTTTGCCTATTCTGTCCTCTGCTAGAAACTGAAACAGACTTTTCTTTTGTTTCTTCTCTCTTCTGTATGGGAGCCAGCCTTTCTGTGGGCCCAGGCTGATGCTCAGGATCCTCACACCAAAATGGACTCCCTTTGGACAACAGTTCGTCCCCAGTTGTTGTTCACCTAAGTTTCTCGTTTCTCTGTTGAGGAAACAGACGGAACCCTCCTGTAGCCGTTCCCATTACTCTTCCAATTCTGGACTTAGGTTACAGGACTTCGAAGCTACTACTTTAACTGTCTTGTCTGGTCATTGTACTTATCATCACCATCCATCACACTTCATCTTGTGAAGCTGCACCCTCCACCCTTAGATGGTAGCCCCTCCCCATCACCCCTGGTTCTTCCTGTGAAAGCGACTACTCCTAGTGTGTCACGTAAGGGGGTCATTTAGTACTTCTCCACTTGCAAAGGGCTTGTTTGCATGCAGACTGTAGCAGCGAGCGAGCCAGCGTTCTTATAAAAAACGCCATTCCCTGGCTGCCCCAGGCCTTCTCCTTCTAGTTCCCTTCCAGCCTCGAGGCAAACATCTGGTTTGTCCCTGTTATCTCATTTGAGTTGCGATCCCTGAGTGGCCCCTGGTCTTCTGGGATGTGTTTAAGACCTTGTTGTGTTTAACAGCGTCTGGCAGCATTTTCCATAGTGACTTCCTCCCTGCTGTCGCTGCCTCCTTTCATATCTGTGAACTAGCCTCTCCCACCTTCCTTCTGCCTCTGGCTGTTCTCAGAATCTGCACATCTGCCTCAGGTCCTCTTCTCCTGACCCTTTGCTCCATCGTGTGGATCTCAATGGATTCTCTCAGTCAGAAAGAAAAGCACAGTTGTTGTCCTCAGATTCCTCAGAGCCCAGTGAGAGCCAGGCTATGCTGTCATGGTGCCTGGTGACAGAGGCCTGGAAAGAAGCACCAGGGACTTCCAGAAGTCGAGCACAGGCAGCTCATTTGGGGGAGGGGGGCCTGGCTGGGGAGGGAGCATTCAGGGAAGCTGTTGCTTGACCTCAAATCCGAGGGAGGGAGGGAGTGTTGATTCTTAGGGAGGGCCGAGAGGATGTCTGGGAGAACACTGGCACAGTGAGAGCACAAAGCTCCGAGGGCCTATCTGAGCACTGCCAGGGCTGCTCACCCCTCCAAGGCTGCATCTGTCTGAAGGAGAGCCCAGGCAGTTGTGGCAAGTAGCCAGAAAGGAAGCCACAGTCACCTCCCTAAGGCTCACCCTCCGGACTTACTTTGGCATCCTTGAGAAACCGTGAATGAGTTTGAAGCCAAGAAACAGAGGCATCGGATCCCCTGGAGCTGGAGTTGCAACATTCTGATCTTCTGTAAACAAGCAGCGTGCACTCTTAACTGCAAAGCTCCAACTCCAGAAACTGTCTCTTAAAATGGGGTGCTGGTGAGGGGCAGGGGGAAGTGGGTAGATTCAGGGTAAAACATAGGAAATTGAAGATCATCACAGTGTGGGCTAGAGTGTAGCTCAGTGGGTAGAGTACTTACTAGTACTAGTGAGGCCTGGGTTTGCTCTGGGAGCAGGGGCTTGTAGGGAGAGTGTGCCTCCTGACTAAAGAGATTAGAATGGGCAAAAGTAGCCTCTTGACTCTTTAGAAGTCAGTCAGGGCCCTCTGAGTTCCTTGTTGTTATCACCAAGTTAGCAAGTATGAGAAACTGCTTCTGCCCTCTGTGGTGTTGGCTGGATGTGGCTAAGAGTCTTGTGTGTTCTGCATGCTTGCTGTACTGTAAAGTGTTACTTAGATACTGGGTCCTAATCATTCTCATAGTTTAAAGCATGCTCATCTCATTTTTATCATGAGGCATCTCTGAGACAGATGGCATGACTCAGGAAGGTTGCTAGCTCACATGAGGACAAAGGTAGCCATTGAGATGGAAAATTCGGAGAGGAGCTTCATCAGTTGGCTGCAACAGTTTGCTCAGCTACACTGAACACACAGGCTCTTCCTATGTGGGAGGCCTCTTCTGAGCCTCAGGCAGTCCAAAGTCTTAGAAAGGGGTTTTTATAAGAACCAAACAAAGACCAAAGATCCATTAGAGGAGGGAAGTGTCTCCTCAGTTGAGACCTGACTCACACATAGAGGTCTTCAGTGTTTGTGGATGGATCCATGGTCATTCTCCCCATGATTCTCTTTCCTTTCTTGGGGAGACATGGCCATCGGTCTCGTTGTTTTCTTTCATGGGGAGCCAAGGCTGTGGTCCTGTTGTTCTCTTTCGTAGGAAGCTGTGGCATTTGCTCCATCGTTCTCTCTTACGACAGTGTAGAAAGTCATACAGAAACGTGGAGTAGTGATGGAACCAGCCAGTTCTCATCAGTAGAGATTTAGGAAACTAATGTTGTGTGCTTAGCTCCCTCTGCTGGATTTCTTTCTGGAACTAAATGTCAAGTACCATGATTCTTTTCTGAAGTAATTTCTTCATATACACATCTACTAAAAAGCTCTAAATTGAGCTGAACAAATCAGGAAAACCTATTTTGACCACTGTAAGTTAATAGCATCAGTAACATCTTTATTTGTATGATTTTTGTTTTATATGGTAAGGTCTTGCCATGTAGCTCAGACTGGTCTCAAATTCATAATGATGTTCCTGCCTCAACATCCCAAGTATGCTGGGATTACTAGTGTGAGTAATGTACCATGCCCAGTCTAAGAACTGTTTTAATTAACATGAACACATGAGAAACAGGAGGGTCTGAATGTAATCGGTCAAAGTCATCTAATTCATAAACAATTAGACACCACCTTATTCATTCACTGTTTAGGAGAACCAAAAGGAATAGTGTGGCTGTTACAAAAGCAACTGAGAGAACCAAGAAAGTCCTGTGCACATTTGCATCTTCAAACAATTACATTGAGAACTTTACCATTTAGACACCTGCACCCAGATCTTTCTGTGAGGTCTGACTCAGTGTGTGGAGACTGCCCCTGAGTTGATCGGCATTGGCTTGTTCTCTGTGTGAATGGTGCCAGTATGTGGGGGTCAGTAAAGCAAATGTAGTCCTTGCCTCCACTCACCTACAGTGTAGCCTGCAAACACATCAGACCGATAATTACAGGTAATTCTTCGAGGTGCTGTGTGGGCAGAAGTGCTATGAAGCCCTGATGGGCTGGTTTGAAGCAGTAAGAGAGTCTCTTTTGTGCAGCTGGAGAGATGGCTCAGCAGTTAAGAGCACTGGTTCCTCTTCCAGGGACCCGGGTTCAATTCCCAGCACCCATTTGGCAGCTCACAGCCATCTATAACTCCACTTCCGGCGGAACCAGTGCCCTCTTCTGGCCTTTGCAAGCACCAAGCCTGTACATGATGTTTATACAGACAAAACACCCACACATAAAACGAATAAATAAGTTATGCAGAGGGAAAAAAGAGAGAGGGGAGAGCGCACAGGGGGAGCTCACAAATCTTCATCACTTCGGCCTGGAGGAGTGACTTTGGTGACGTTTTATGTAGGAAGCACAGTGGTCTGAGCAGGCTCTCTGTTAGCCAGTTATTAGCCTGCCCAACTTACTGTGGAGGGTGTGATGCCAGACTGAGAACATTCTTCATCACACTTGGGCAGACCCAGCAGTTTCTAACTCAAGTTCAGTTTTACAAGGCTTTTGTACATGTCTCAAAAAATTAATTAATTTAAAAATAGTTCACTAAGCATTTTGGTAACAGGTATTAAATTTCTAAAAACATTTAGACTCTGACCTAGTTCCACATTTGATATTCTTGTGTATGTAAAATAAAAAGTGTGGAACAAGGGGATGGAGTTACACAGCTACCCAGGAGGCTAAGGCAGGGAAATCACTTAGCCAGCTAGAGGCCAGCATGAGCAACCAAGACCTTGTTGTTCAAAAAATAATAGTAAAGAGAGGCCAGAGAGATGTCAGTGCAGCAGTTAGGAGTGCTTGCTGCTCTTGGAGAGGACTGGAGTTGGTTCCCAGCGCCCATGTTAGGAGGCCCACGCCCACAACCACTTGCAATTCCACCTCAGGGGATCTGACTCCTCCTTGTGGCCTCCACAGAAACCCATATGAACGTACACATATAGACTCATGCATATAAATTTTTAAAGCTGAAAATAACAGTGAAAGAAATGTGAATAGTTTTTATTGAAATGCTTATCTCTGCAAATGTATAATATTCAGTTCAAAGTTGAGGAAAATCCAGTAAGTAAAAGTAACTCAGTGTGCATACATGTTGTAGGATATTACCCCACCAGTAACAATTACATTCATAAAATATATACAGCATAGATTTTACCGTTTCAACTCTTGTGCGGTTTTGGTTTTGTTTTGCACTGTGGGCCTTGTGCATACTGGGCAGGTGCTCTACCACTGATTGCATCCCTGGCCATTTCGTCCAACTTTAAGTGTACAATAGTTCAAGGAAATATTTCTGTAATGACCTAACTTTATAACAGAGCCCATCACCCATTAAGTCTCTGAGTTGATGGATCTTTTCAAACCATCCTTTCTCACAGTGCCCACAGTTGTTTAAATTTGATGTGCTTCTTTAAAAACAATCGAGCTATCCATTTTACATGTTTTATAGAAAAAGTCACATCTGTCACCTTGCTTTATTTGTTTCCCTGATTGGGAAATGGCTTCACTTCAGATTCTCAAGCATTCCGTGATGAAAAGGTCAGCTGGGTGAAGGCGTCACATCAGCAACACTGCTTACCCAGGAACGAGGTGTCTCAGCCTTGCTTCATCTGCTGGGAGGAAGGCCGGGGCATTCATTCCTACTCCTCATCACACAGCTGCTGGCTCATCTGCCTGTGCAAACTGAGTATCTGCCAAAAGCCAGGCAGAGATACCTCCAGAACCTCTTGTCTGTGAAGTGATAGCCACTCTGGGGGAAGAGGTCTGTGAGTAATGAGGGCAGTGGTGGGGTCATCTTTAAAGACATGGGATTTAGGTAAGGTTTGGCATGAAGTGGAGAAAAAAAGGTTTCAAATTTTCATTCATCTGCCCCTCATTCTGCCCTGGTGCTCTGCTTGGCTGCTGTTGGGGGAAGGTGGAGTGTGGTAAGGGTGAGGGCCGGGTTAACCACACATTGCTAGGGGAAGTGAGGTTCATTGTGAACAGGAGTGTATGCAAGCAAAATGCAATGCAGGGAGAGGAAGAGGCTGGTTAGCAAATCCACAGCAGTGGGAGTGAGGGGGCCCCTGTGATCTTAAAAGAGTCTGCTGGGACAGTTAGGAGAGAAACTTCCCTAAAGTCTCCAAGGTGTAGGACTTTATTAAAGCAAATTGATCATTTTTGAAATGTCAGGTTCCAATAAATATAAGCTACTTAATATTCTCAGAATATTTTTCAATAATATTAAAAAATTAGTATATCTGACATTCCTTTGTGTTTGTTGGCTATGTGTTCATTTTATATAGAAAATTCGTTTCTACTCTCAGTATTCAGAGAATTTGATTTATAAAGGGATTGCTGGAGAAAAAACTGTCATAATATTGGGTAGCTATACACTACAGCACCTGAAGCTTAGGCAGTGGGTCTCAATACTTCCTAATGCTGTGACCCTTTAATACAGTTTCTCATGTTGTGGTGACCCCAACCATAAGATTATTTCACTGCTACTTCAGAACTGTAATTTTGCTACCATCATGAACTGTAAAGTAAATATCTGTGTTTTCCAATGGTCTTAGGCATCCCTGTGAAAGGGTCGGTTGACCCACAGGTTGAGAACGGCTGGCTTAGTCCTTCGTGATTGGTCCAGTCAATTCTCATCCAGTAGGTAGTGAGTAGTGGTAGTGATCGGAGTAGAACCACCTCCTCACTTCATAGGGGAGTGTTGTTTTGGTTTCCTCTCTGTTGCCCTACAAAACATTCTGACATATGGGAGGAAAGTGTTTATTTAGCTTATCCTTCCAGATCACAGTCCATCATTGAGGGACGTCAGGGCAGGAACCCAAGCATAAATCTGAAGCAGAAACTGTGGAGTAATGCTGCTTGCTGGCTTGCTCATTGGCTCGTGATCAGCCAGCTGTTGTATACTTCTCAGCACCACCTGCCTAGAGATGGTGTCACTCACCATGGGCTAGGTCCCCTGCGTTAACGAACAAGAGAATCCTCCATAGGCATGCCCATAGGCCAGTTCAGTCCAGACAGTCTTCAGCTGAGGCATCTCCTCTCAGCTGACTCTGGACTCTGTCAAGTTGACAATTAAAGCTAAGTAGAACAAGCATACTAGCACTTAGGATATAATTGATTTATACAGGATTTGTAAACTCAAGTTCCCAAAGAAACAATTTCTAGCTATAATGTTGTCCCTAATTAAACCTAATATCCAAATATAAAAACATATCACAGTATTCTTAAATAAAGACATGCAAATAACCAGCAGTTATAAGGGAAAATGCTCAACATCACTAATCACCAGAGAAATCAAAACCTCAGTGTAGTGTCCTCTCTCTGCAGGTAAAATGATATGCTGGCTAGTTTTATGTCAGCGTCACAAAAGCTAGAGTCATTTTGAAAGAGAAGCACTCATTCAAGAAAATGCCCATACCAGACTGGTCTGTGGGCAAGCCTGTCGTGCATTTTCTTGATTAATTTGAGAGGTTCCAGCTCATTGTGAGCAATGTCTCCCTGGGCTGGTGGCCTTGTGTGCTTTAAGAAAGCAGACTGACTGAGCAAGCCATGAGGAGCAAGCCAGTAAGCAGCACTCCTCCAAGGTTTCCGCTTCGGGTTCTGTTTCCAGGTCCCTGCCTTGCTTGAGTTCCTGCCCTAACTTCCCTCAGTGATGGACTGAGGATAGAGAAAGATGATAGAACCCCTCCCCTCCCCATGTTGCTATAGGTCCTGGACCTGGTGCTGTAGCACAGCAGTATGACCCTAGCTAAGACAAATGGTATTGATGAACAGTAGCAAGTGGAGCAAAGCGTGGGGGAAGGTACTGCACTCTGGTGGGAGAATTGTAAATTATTTCAGCCTTTATAGGAAGTATTGTGGAGGGTCTTCAGAAAACTAAAACTAAACTTACTTTTAGGCATGCTGGTACATGCCTGTTATCCTAGTACTCAGGAGACAAAGCCAAGAGGATCATCAAAACATCGAGGCCAGGCTAGGCTACACAGTAACACCCTGTCTAAAAAACAAATGACGCATTTGTTTTTATAACGCATAAAATCTCACATGACCAGCTACTATGGTTATAGTCAAAGAAAATGGAGTCTGTATACTAGAGATAGCTGCCCCCATTATAGAATTTCTCATATAACTAAGGGATGGGAACAGACCACCTAGTGAATTATGAATGGATAAAGAAATTGTTATATGCCTACACATATGATTGAATACTATCATGCCATAAAAATGGATGAAATTTGTCATCCAGATTGGATGGGTTAGAGGACATTATGTTAAATGAAATAAGCCAGACACAGAAAGTACCATATGATATCACATGGAATTTTAAGAAGTTGGCCTCATAGAAGTAGTGGATAGGTCAGTGGTCCCCAGTTGGTCAGTGTATACCAAATTGTAGTTAGAAAGAGTAAACGCTGATGTTTTGTTGCACAGAAAACAGAATGATATTGTATATCTCAAAATAGCTAGGAAGGATTTTGAATACTCCCACTGATGAATGTTTGATGAGATGAATATGCTAATTACTCCTTTGGGTTGCTTGTTATATGATGTATACCTAAATTAAAACATCACATTGAACCCCACAAATAAGTATAGTTATTATGTGTCGAGAAAGGAAGAGATCTAATTGAGTATTTTAATTCTCATTTTCTTCTCATTCGTTATTGTCAGGGTGGGGAGTAGGTAGTAGCTAAGAAAATGTAGTTAATACTTCCAAATAATGCGATATTTCCCTTAGAATTACCAGTGAATTGCCCTCTGTTGTTTATAGTAGTTGATTTTATGCTATATTACAATGGATGTGCTGTTTACAGGCCGAGTTTTTTTATTTTTGGAGCGGTTTTTCTTTTCTGGGGCTTACTTACCCACTCATTTAACAGATGCTTAATTCAGAGACTGTGTGGGTCCTGATCACGTCAAGACCCCCTTTCATGGAGAGGCTGTTGTTCTGGGACTAACCCTGGCGTATCTGTTCTCTTAGGAGGGGTGACAGCACTCTGCTGGGACCCGGTGCAGCGCGTGCTGTTCTCAGGGAGTTCTGACCACTCCGTCATCATGTGGGACATCGGTGGGAGAAAAGGGACAGCCATCGAGCTCCAAGGACACAAGTAAGGCTGCAGCAGGTCTTCCATAAAATCTCACAGCAGGCTCCTGGATGAGGTGGACAACGACACAGGGCAGGCTGCTGTGGGACCTTTGCTGCAGAAGGTGCATGTCAGGGACACCGTATCAGCCAGTGTGACTTGTGTGTACAAAGGCTGCTTCTAGCCACTGAGGATCCAAGCGTGCTTCTGAATGCACACAGTGAAATAACAGCTGCAAATAAATTCAGAGCAAAAATTAAAGCCATAAAGAATATAAGTGAATGTTGAGAGTCAGACAAAACATTGTGAAATACGAGTTGGAAGCCTGTGAAGTCTCTGTACAATTTAGGCCTCTGGCAGCTTGTGGAGGGCAGAATTGATACCCTTCCATGCTTAGTTCCTCACCCAATACTTTAGTCCAGTTTGCCCTGGTTCCTGTGTGGTTGGGTTAGACCAGTAGCTAATCTGTCTTCTGTTGACCAGCAAACGCTAGCTAGACAATACAACTGTGAGGTGAACGTTGGCCAACCTGTGGCAGCTGATGAGCTCTGGCGATGTGTTGTTTCATTTCTGCTTAGGCTCAAGACTGCCTTTTTCTTCTTCCTCTCTTAACGATTCCTGGTCTTCCTTCCTTGCCCCAGGATGACTGGGTCAGTGTTGACTTTAGGGACTAGGCAAACTGGCATGGGTCTGTCCAGTCAGGATATCGAGATGGTACCACACGTCTTTTGTGCCACCACTTCCCACCACCACTTCTCACCAGCAGCTAAACATTGGTTATGGAAGGTTGTTATGGGCTGACAAAATCCCAGGCGTAGTCCCTCCACTGTGCCCTTCTGATGTGTAACTGTGTTAAACACACAATGCCACACAGGTTTGTGTCCTGTGTAGCCAGAGTGTAAACCTGGGCTGTACCCTCTGGGTCTGTACACTCTCTGATGGAATCACCTGACACACCTGTTTTCAAAAGCCTGTCTCCATCATTAAGGCAAACTTTATAAAGGTCTTGTCAAAACAGAGAAGGTAACTGTTGACATTGAAGAGTTTTCATGTCCAAAGGAAGACAGCTTAGAAAATACACTCCCGTAATGTTATCTGCATTTCAGGCATTTTGGTGTTTTTAGTCCCCATGGCAAGTGTAATGCAGTCATGTTCCAGGCTAGCTCTGTGCAGGGAAAGGCAAAGGGCGAGGCTCCAGTTTGGGAGGCAGTTAGGATTCCTAAGTGTCAGCTGTTAGTTTCACACATACTGCAGACACATAACCTGGAGGAGTCTCGTGCCATGCCCACCGTCTCTTATACAGCAATGCCACCCTTTTGTTTGTTTTTGAGACAAAGTTTCACTGTGTACCTCTGACTGGCATGGTGTTCACTATGTAACCCAGACTGTCCTCAAACTCTTGGAAGTCCCCCTGCCTCCAGCTCTTGAGTGCTGAGGTTACAGGTACGTGCTGCCACACCTACTGGTACCTTTTGCTTTAGATCTTCACTTATTCTTAGAATAATACCTATTGTTTCCTGACCAGCCTTATACTCTATTTTTGCTAGTAGTGCTTTCTTAGACCTAAAACTTCCGGGAGAGTTAATGTACTTTGATTTCAAGCAGTGGAGAGCTTGTGTTGCCCTTATATGTTGGGACCCACGGCGGACTTGAGCAGGAGGGTTCGTGAGGCCAATCACAGCCAGGATTCCTAGGTACATCCAACTCATGTTCTTGTCCTTTCCATAATTCCGGCTCTTGCTTTCCTTCTTGTTTCTCTCACGTGTATAAGATTTCCCTGATGAGCACCCTTAGTCTTTTGGGAGTCCAGTGTGGTGGGACATGGTGGGACTTATCAATAATCCTAGCCCATGGGAGACAGGCAGGAGGAAAAGGCGTTCCGGGCCATCCTCAGCCAGCCTGGGCTACTTGAGATGCTACTCAAAAAAAAAAAAAAAAAGGGAAATGAAGAAAATCTTTTGATAAAGAAATGGCTATCTATAAATAAACATGCAGGGGGAGGATTTGAGTTTACCCCCTGGTAAGAGGCTATGAAAAGAGATGTGTTCTCCACTTGCCCTCTGTGTTGGAGGAGTCAGTGAGGGTGAGGTCAGCATGCACAACTGCTTCCTCTTAAGTCCCTGGGACTTAAGGGCAGCCTCCCACTGCGGTGCTAGGGAACATTAGGAGAAGGAGCAGTCTTTTGTTTCTGATTATTCACTAAATGCGTAACAGGCTAAAATATTATGCCTTAGAGCTTTCATGGAGGGTAGAATCCTGTCATAGAAGGCAGAGCTGTGGTTTTTGTTTGTTTGTGTGTTTTCCTTTATCTTTTGTTTTGTTTTGTTTTGTTTTTTGAGACAAGATTTCTCTGTTTAGCAGCTGTCCTGGAACTTGCTTTAAACATGGCCTAGAACTCACAGAGATCCACCTGCCTCTGCCTCCCAAGTGCTGGGATTACAGGTGTGCACCACCGCCCCCTGGCGGCAGGACTGTGTTTATCAGTTAGCATTCAGGCTAAGGTTAGGAGCACTAGCCGTGCTTCTGGAGGACCTGGTACCAGCACCCACTTGGTGGCCCAACTGGTCTGTAACTTTAGTTCCATATTTGATGTTCTCGTCTGGCCTTTTCAAGTACCAGGCACACAAGGAGTGCACAGACATAAAGTTGAACAGATATTTTAAAGAATTAATGTTCCAGAAGGCTTCATTCTTTGAAAGGCCCACTTCTGTTCTGCCTTTGCTGCCTTCTCATTCTTTATGAATTTTGACAAGGGGCCAACCCTATGCTTTCGTTTTTCACTGATGCAATCATGTTGCATAACTGGGTCTGGTAGGCCATGTTTCCTCTAGAACTGCTAAGAAGCATGAGACTGTCCCTCTGAGTATAGTGTTTATAGGAGGCGGATCTCCATGCTCGGGGAAACACAGTCTTCATGTACTCATCAGAACACATACGATGTGTACGTGGAGGCCCTCATCCACAAAACAATAATCAGCTTTGAAATGCTTTCTCGTATTAAGTGCTCCAGTGGTAGCAGATGAAACATGAAGAGAAGAAGGTATCTTTTCATTTCCTCCTCTAGTTTTTAATTGTTGAGGTAGTTGAATTTTTAATCCTTACATCAGCAAATCCCCAAGCAGATTATTATAAAGCTTGAGGCCTGCCGTTCATCACTGGGTTCTACTCTCCTAGGCTGGAAGATGAACAGCCCTGGAGCCTCATAACACATTTGTTGCTGAATGCTGCCACCAGCTGTGAATGGTGAAGCACTCCTTCGGAAGGACCTTTTGGCATTGCAAGATCATTGATATATGTCTCAGGATGCCTTAACAAAGTGGTTCTCAACCTGTAGGTCACAAACCTTTGGGAGGTTGAATGACCTTTTCACAGGGGTCACATACCAAATATCCTGCATATCAAATATTTATATTATGATTCATAACAGTCGCAAAAATTATAGTTATGCATAGCAACAAAATAATTTTATGGTTGAGGTCACCACAACATGAGGAACTTATTAAAAGGTCACAGTGTTAGAAAGGTTGAGAAGCGCTGCCTTAACAAATGAAATGTAGTTCATTCATAGTTTCCAGTCTGTTCGGCCAGGTAGAGGATGGATCCCCCCTCTTGCCCGTGAAAATCAGAATGGAGGCGCTCCATACTTTTAAAATGCTGACTTTTGAAATGAATGAATGTTAGTTATTTGATATTAGTCCCTAGTTACTAAGAGAAGTGCTTTGATGTAACAACTGATCTGAAGGGAAACCCATCCATAAGCAGTAGAAAATGTTAAAGTGAAGGCTGGAACAGTGCTGAGTCCGTCAAGTGCTGGCCACACAAACTTACAGGCCCCAGTTTGGTCACTAGGACCCAGCTAAAGAGCTGGGTAAGGTGTTCTTGTAGTCATGGTGCTGGCGAAGCAGAGAGAGATGGCTGGGCATCGCTGCCCAGCCAGTGTGGCCGTAAACATAACAACAACAACAAAAGGTGGAAGGCTTCTTAGGAATGATCTGACCTCCACATGCATGTCACACCCTTCCCACAGCTGTGTACCCACGGAATGCCCAAGTTCATCTGTGTGTGGAGACACAGCTGGCTTTTCATGGGTTGGTGGGGACTGGGGATAGTGCTATCTTCACTGGGCAAGATTTTGGTACTGTCATTTTTGTATGATACAGGGTTTAAATCAAATGTACTATTAATACAGACCCTGTAGAATCAAATAACCCAGAAAAGTGTTCAAGCTCACAGCTGACACAGTGTGAAAATAGACGCCATCATCTTATTTTGCCTATTTCAAGCTTGTCGGTCTACTTGACAGCTCGTCTTCCCAACTCTGTGACCGGAATAATTTATAAAGCTCACAAAGATTTGGCTTGTTTGCTCTTTTTTTTAAAAAGTTGTTTTTACTTGCTTACTTTTAGAAAGTCTTGCTGTGGAGCCCAGGTCGATCTTGAACTCAGCTCCTCTTAAGTCAGTCTCTCTAGTGCTGGGATTACAGGTGTTATTGCCACAACTCCTGGTTATGAAAGGTTACTTTTGATCATAAGAAAGATGAGAAGAAAGGCAGGCCTAAAAAGTGTGGCCTAATTATTTCTAGTTTTGCAGTGAGTACCAGTGAACCATGCATTTCTTTTTAGGCATGCTCTGCCTGCTTAGATCCACACAGCATTCTGTTCACACACAAAATACTAGCTACGGCCTAGTTATTGTTACAAACTTGTTAGATGGATTTTTTTTTTCCTGAACTTTCCTCTGTTCCTTGCTTTTCCAAGGCTGAGAAGCCACCCCAGAAACTTCTCACTTAAGGCTCCTTCATTGGTAAAGCCCTGGTGTTCAGCATCCCGGTTCCTGGTCCACTACATGACTTTGTACTGAATGGTCCTGACCAGTTCCTAGGAGGGCTTTGTAGACCTTGGCCTCATAAACTCTTAAAGTGGCAAGGCACTTTTGATTCAGTGGGCATCGTTCTCAAATATGAAAAATGCTTGGTTGTGCAGTTGGTTTGTTGTGTGTATGGGTGTGTGTGTGTGTGTGTGTGCATGTTCATGGGAGGCAATGTATGTGGAGACAAAGGGTTGATACTGGGTGTCATCCTCAATTGCTTCTTACTTCATTTTTTTAAGACAGAGTCTCTCACTGAACCTAGAGCTCACTGATCCAGCTGGGCTGGCTGGCCAGAGAGTCCTGGGGATCCTCCTATCTCTGACTCCTTAGCTTTTTATGTGGGTACTGGGACCTGAACTCGGGTCTTCATGTTTGTGTGGTAAGTACTTTATGGAAATCCCCCCATTCCCTGTGGATTGATTGTTGTAGAACCCATGCAATAGCTGTGTTATCATGAAAATTAAGGGAAGTCTGAACAGGTTGAAGTTGTGGACACTGTAAGATTGGCTGTTTTTCAATGTTTTGATTTACATTATAAAAGTAGAATTTACTAAACTGTAAATTAGAGATGGCTTAAAGGAAGAGCAAAGACATCATTACATATACAGAAAATAAAATATTAAAACATCAATGGGATTCTAGACAACACATCCACAATTGGTGTTCATTTTGTTCTGTGAATAAGCTGTAATTCTTACTCTGATGGATCCTGGGTTAGTGGTGCCTATTCACGATGCCATCTGTCACCAGAACAAAGTGAGCTCCCGTAATATAAGAGAATCCTCATTAGTCCGCTGCACAGTTTAAATACTGTCTAATCAATGTGATGACACCCAGTAGCCTGTGTGGGACCTGTTCTTCACAGTGTCAGTGTTTTCAAAGACTGATGGGTGTGTTCTTTTTCTGGAAACACTGTGGCCATTCTTTTTGGAAGTCTGACTTGACCTTCAGACAAACATCAGAGTACTACAGAGGATATCTGTAGCCTCTAGAGACTTAAGGACTTAATGATTACTGTCAGAAGATAGCCTAGACTGCCTTGGAACTTGGTGTAGCCCATCCCATCCTCAAATTCATAGCAGCTCTGCCTCCACCTCTCAGTGCTAGGGTTACCAGTATGAGGCATATGCCTGAATTCTATTTTGTTTTTTCTTTGTGTGGTATTCGATTTTGAATGTAGAACCTCACCCATACCAGTAGCATTCTGCTATTAGTCTCAGCCCAGACCTTGATTCTACAAATAAATAGTAACACATATAATGCAATTGTGTGTTAGTAATGTTTAATGCAGGTGTACATAGTATCTCATTTTAAAGTGAAGGATCAGATCTTTATGGTTTTCCAGGACTGTTGTGTGCTATTTTGATCACATTGTGACAATAAAGCTTTCTTTGAATCAGAGTGGAGCTAGTTACTAGCTGACAAAAATTAACCATAGAGGTTTTGGAGGACTGAAGAAAGATAGAGAGACAGGAACTAGTAAGACTGGGCTTAGAGAGGATCTCAGGTTTTTGACTGAAGGAATTGAAGAGATAGGAGGTCACTGATGGCTTCTGTGCCTGTTCTCTGATCATTTAGGTTCTTACTCTGATATTTGACTCCTGCTTTTTTATTGATAAAGAATAGATAGACATATCACGGGAAGTCTTTTGGGAGAGCTTTGCCATAAAACATCTTGAAGATTTTACTTTTTCTGAGTAGTGACTCAGCGTGAAAAGTCAAAATCAACCTGCTGAGTCTGGGGTCCTTGGCTAAGATAGGAACACTGGCTATCTAAGTAAAGTAGTAATAAATACCTTAACATAAATACTGAAAATAACACCATTTTAAAGAATGGCACCTTTTTCACAAGTGAATGCCCCTTATCTCCCTCCTTTCTTTAAAAAAAAAAAAATCAAGGACATTAGTCACGTTAATACAAAGATCAGACATAATTCTGAAAACAGACTGCATCAAGGAAGTTCCACAGAAGTAGAGTACCCTTCCCCACTGCTCAAGGGCAGTAATCAGCACATTAAAAAAAAGAGTTGCAGCTGAGCAACATGCCCAACCCTGTAATGGACTTCTTCAGATACTGTAAAACAGAACCCACCCCTTCCTGCCAGCCCCCCACCCCACCCCATCCTGGGACCATTTGGCATTCTTCTTCCCTCCAAAGTGTACAGTGGGGTCTTCTTGAACTAGATGCTGAATGGTCTTAATAAATGGAGGAAACTGTGAGTATCTGTCTTTTGCTAAGCCTTACAGTAGGATGAATCTCAAGAACATCAAACATTGGATTTTTCTCATCACATTTTCTGTTTTGGAAAATTATTTTTCCATTTAATATGCATAATGTCTAAGTGGAATGTATTCATCATTGCAAATTTGAAATGAATGTTTTATTCTCATTTTAACCTAAAAATACAGTAAATATTTTATCCGTGTTTTAAACCAAGATTCTATGGTTTCCTCCAGTAAGTTTTAAAAGTAAAGGGAGGCCCCGGGACAATGGACTTGATCCTAGTACATCTCCCAGGTGCTGAGGTTACAAGTCTGCGTTGCCACAACCGGCACCCGCTGACAGAGTCTTAACTCCTCACTTTAATTGTAGTCATTACCAAAGTAACTAGCCCATATATCATGGAGAAAACCGGGAGGAAGGCAGATAGAGACAACTGGGAACTGCCTTATACAAGCATTTTAGAGACCAGCAGCAAATGCACCAGTTTCCACTATGACATATAAACTCCCTTACGGGAGAATTAATAAGACGTTATAGTCACTTCAGCAATCATCTCTTATCTGAGTGTTGGTAACTGACCAAAAGTACTTTCTCGTGGACCTGAGAAGGCTAAAACAATGTTTAAACTCATGTTAGGTCTGACCATTGTGTGTTGAAGAGTCTGTAAAGATTCCTAGCTACTCGCTGGAGCTCTGTTGAATCTGAGTATTGTCTGGCTCTGATGGGCTTTCCTCTGTGGGGCATGTTGTTTGTCCTGAACTGGCCCCAACCCTTGGTTTCTTCCACAGTGACAAAGTCCAAGCCCTCTCCTATGCACAGCACACAAGGCAGCTCATCTCATGTGGCGGGGACGGTGGCATTGTCGTCTGGAACATGGATGTGGAAAGGCAAGAGGTAAGTGGCACAATACTCTGGGTGAGGCCTGCAGCGCAGTCTCTGCCCCTTCCTGCTTGTTTCTGTAATGATTAAACCCCCAACTAGGATGCAGTATGTCACACGTTAGAAAACTCCTCAGGAGTAAGAGCACTCAGTTTGGTTTTAATGGAAATACAGGAAATAAGATTCTTGTCATTGTTTGCCATGTTCTAAATAGTCCCCAGATATCATGCCTTGTCTTCTTTTTTTTTTTATAGCTGAGGATTGAACCCAGGGCCTTGTGCTGGCTGGGCAAGCGCTCTACCACTGAGCTAAATCCCCAACCCTATGCCTTGTCTTCTTAAGCACAGATTTAAATCTTACCATACCAATATTGAAACTAGTTTTGCTTTTTGTGTTTTTTGGTTTTGTTTTGTTTTTGTTTTTGTTTTCCGAGACAGGGTTTCTCTGTAGCTTTGGAGCCTGTCCTGGACTAGCTCTGTAGACCAGGCTGGCCTCAAACTCACAGAGATCCACCTGCCTCTGCCTCCCGAGTGCTGGGATTACAGACCTGTGCGCCACCACCACCTGGCTAGTTTTACTTTTTAATCTATAAGCATTTTAGCAATTAATATGTTGACTGGACATTCCCTGGACAAGTATTTTGAAGTTAACCATTTCCTGGGGACGTAGAATTACCCTAGGTCAGCTTCCCCTTTGACAGTCAGCATTCTTGTCATTTATTTCTTGAAGGATGTGAGAATTAATTAGAAAAGCACACTTTATAAAGACAAAACTTGCCCTGTTTTTTCCATCCCCTCACCCCAGTCTCACCCCAAGAGAGTCACTGGTATTACCCACAATGCAGTGCCTTCAGATGCCAGTAATTAAATGCTTAGGAAGATCACAGCTCTATTTTGTGGAACCATAAATCCACAGGAGTTCTATTAGTAACTGATTAAAGTGCTCCTTAGTGGTAGGAAGCAGGGAAATGTAGAATATTGTTTTTGAAAAGTACACTTGGCACCGTCCATGTACCGGCGGGGGACCATTACAGCCCATGCTGGTCGTGTGAAGCAGGCTCCCCTAGAGCTGGGGATTGTGTCCTGGCTTGCTTTGGGTTAGGGACAATCAGGCCTGATTCAGGCCTGGCTTTTGTGGGCCTTGTTTTGTTTTGTTTTTAGTGGAAGGACAGCCCAAAGGAACATAAAGTGTTGTTTCCAAAGATGAAAGTAGGCGTTTGGGAGCCAGCTTTGAGCCATTTTGACATGCGTATATATGAACATTCAGTGCTTGCTGATGGGTTTAAGATCCCGTTAATTAGAAGCTCTGATGAGTGATGGGAATGATCCATCCATCTTTTACAAATACCGTTCTTCATAAGCATCTGGGAACTGCTTCCTAGTGATGACAGGCTGTGGGATGCTAACAATAATGAAGTTTGTTCTAATCTGAAGTGCTGACAGACTTTCTAGAAAGTCCAGAGTCTACTCAACGGTATATGTACTGAAATTACAGCTAACAGTAAGACAGAATGCCAGTGCTGGGTATTTGGAAGGGATGTTAGGACCTGCTGTCAAAGAGGGTTCAGTGGGCAGCACACGCTGCTGGTATGTGGGGAGTCATGGGCTTTACATGCTCAGAAAGACAAGGAGTAGCAGGGTGGGTGTGAGAGGCTGCTGGGGTCAGTCGGTGCTGATGGGAAGTTAGCAGCAGTCAGGCATACGAGCTGTAGATGGAAGACTGCGGGGCAGGTGAGGGATTACTCTGCATGGCTGGATGCAGATCAGCGTGACATCAGCTGCATGCAGGTGCTAAACGTGTTTATCTATACAGCTAGTAAAATCAACTGCTTATATATTATTAGGTAGAGTACATACTCTGTAGAAAAGTTGGAAAATACTCATTAACAAATAGAAAACAGGTTTGATAATCATGATACCACCATCCAGAAATACCATGTTTACAGAATCTATGACTTAACAAAGACTCTCCATGTTGGCAAACAGCCATCCTTCTGTTTTCCCTACAATAACAAAAATTCTTTAAACAAAAAATAGAATCCTATTAAATGTATTGATTTTTTTCCCCCTCTGAATACCTTCATCATGGACACCTACTATGATGCATTTTACACCCAGATGTGTGTGAGTGTATATATGAAAGTATGCGTGGTATGTGTGGTGAGAGAGAGAGAGAGAGAATATGTGTGATGTATGGTGGGTGGAGGGAGGGTGGTATATATGTATGATATATGTGTATGTATGTATGTATATGAGTGTATGTGATGTATGTATGAGATAAGTATGTATTAGTGCATTAGTGTATTGTGAGATGTCTGGGTGTGTATATCAGTATATAGAATATGTGTAAGATGTGTGTATGTCTGTATATGAGTGTGTATGGTGTCTATGTGTGAGTATGTGGAGTCTATGTTTGTGGTATGTGTATGTATGAGTATATGTTTGTGTATGGTATATATATATATATATGCGTGCATGTACATGGGTGTGTGTGTGAGAGAGAAATGTGTAAATGTGTAGATGCATATGGTTGTGTGCGGTGTATGCACAAATAGTGCTGTACTACAAGTCTAGTCCTCTCTTCACCTTCTGCCCCAGAACCATTTTGAGCTCTTCCCAACCTGCTCTAGCTCAGTGCTTATTAACATGCACGAGGTCCTAGGTTCAATCCCCAATACAACAATACAGCACTCAGCATGTATGCACATGTACACATGTAACATGTACACAGCACACACACAAAAGATCTGCTAAAGAATACCTTTAAGCAGAACATACTATTGAAACCTGTCTGACTTAATTTAGACTACTTATGGCGGGGATACATGTATACATACACACACACACACACACACACACACACACACACACACACACACACGTATCACAGTTAGACATCCTGGTATGTCATTAGAGAATTGGGACTGAAGTTCTCAGCGTGATGGTCAGCAGCCTGCCAAGAATGACACACGTCACCCCTCCAGCTTCCCCTCTGCTCTGGTCTGCCTTTCAGCTATCCTGAAGTCGCCTCAGCCCTCTCTGCCTCTTCTCCTCCCTTCCTGCTACAGGTCTCAGCCTACTTCCTTCTACAGAGATCCCAGCCTACGTCAGAGCTACTCACTCACCTGCTCTAGCCTGCCAGAGCTTCTGTTCCCTCCCAGAACACTGCTTCCCTTAGGCCTTCAAACTCTCAGACATTTTGATGACTAACAATATCCTCATGACCTCTTCCCTAATAAATGATAATCTCTGTGATTTTAGGTTCTCTTTATTCAGCACTGTATCCCATCCTCAGGGCCTGACAGTTAGCAACCCTTCTGTAACTGCCTCTGTGACTGAGGGTCAGCTGTCTCTGACACATAAGTCCTGGTTCTGGAAGTCTAACCAGTGCCCATGGTTCTTTGTCATACCGCTTCTCACTGTGGCTGCTCTTGCTTTATTTGACAAGACCCCTGAGTGGTTGGACAGTGACTCCTGCCAAAAATGTGACCAGCCTTTCTTCTGGAACTTCAAGCAAATGTGGGACAGTAAGAAAATTGGCCTAAGACAGGTGGGTGACATGTGCTCTCTTAGGTGCGGTTATCTGGAAGTGACCTAACTGTATAATCATAGAAGGAGCAGCCCCTGGGTGGAAGCTGTAGTGGACCCAGTGATTTTATAGCTGCGACACCTAATGTCTTCTGCAGAGCAGCCCTCCCTGAGGTTGGGTTTCCTAGTTCTAAGTGCTTGAGTGGTACGGCGTTAAAGCTCTAATGGCGGCTATTGAGGTATGCCTTAATATTGGAGGTGTCACAGTAGCTCATGTTGGCGCCAAACCATGAAATACGTGAGGATTTACTTCTTAATTATTAGCTTCCCCTCCTTCTGCCTTGGTTTTAGTTGTTTGGACCACCTGTTTATAACAACATTTTCAAAGTCTGATTTTATGGTTTGGGTTGCTCTTCCCCATGGAAATATAATGTTAGGTTACCTGGTGGAACACTGCTAGAATGAAGACAAATGGGCTGGATCAGAGGATACAGGTTTGTAATCTCTCAAGGTAGCACTTCCTCAGTTCAGCCAGCTTTAAGATCTGGCCATTGGGTGCTCCTGCTGCGTGCAGCTCACAGTAATGGCATGTGAAGAGGATGGAGAGTGGGAAATGGAAGAGGGAGGCATGCTTCCCAGAAGCCCTTACTCTGACCTGAGACCAAAATTAAAGGGAGTAGAAATCTGATAGGCCCTTGGTGGGTTTCAGGACACTGTTGTGTTGTGGTATGTTGTGTTGTGTTGTGTGAGTGTGTTTATGTATGTGGTATGTAGGGTGGTGTGGCGTGATATCATGTATATGGTGTATTCAGTGAGTTACTGGGGGAAAACTGTTTTTCTAATCCTTTTAGCACTTTATAGCGCAGTCAAATCATGTTAAGTATTCTGGTTTACCTTCATCAAATATAAAATAAGCCCTTTTACTTAAGACACAAATAAGTCCCAGTCTGGCCGCCTGGTGTCAGCCTCCCCACTGCTGGGATTGTAAGGCTGAGCTGCTCTGGCCAGCTCTGGGGCACTCTGGCCTGGTGTCCTCACCCGAGAGCAGATGGTTCACCAGTGTGCCAGGGCTGCAGCCAGAGCCATGGCAGCCTGTTTGCCTTTTCCTCCAGCACCACTGCCGGAAATGTGGGAAGGCCGTGTGCGGCAAATGCAGCTCCAAGCGCTCCTCCATCCCACTCATGGGCTTTGAGTTTGAAGTCCGGGTCTGCGACAGCTGCCACGAGGCCATCACAGATGAAGAGTAAGTCCCACGCCCTGCACCCTGCCGGGTCATGGACAAAGCCCCACTGGCATCCCACTCCAGAGCTAGTCTACCTGCCTAGTTTGCCAGGGGTGTAGTACAGACAGAAACATGCAGGAAAAGCCCTGTACCACCAAGAGGTTTCTGTGATCGTGAGAGAGAGAGATGGGTGAAGAGGGGATAAGCTCAAAGAACCACCCGCTGGGTTCCCAATAATCTCAGGGCATGTATCAATTGCAGATACTCTCAGTTAAGCTGCCTGTTCACCCACAGAATCTCCCCGGGGAGCTAAGGCCAGGACTGGCTTTAGTGCCCAGGCTGCTGTCCTTACAGATGTTGAGTCTCAAGGGCTCTAGCAGTTGTTAGGTTCTGGGAAGAGCTAAACCCATTTTTCCAGGCTGGAAGTAGTTCCAGGTGCCCACCACTCAGTCTGCATTCTGCCTGGTATCCTCAGACCTTAGCTCTAATTGGAATGAGCAACTCTAAAAATTGAAAACTACCCCCAGACACTATCGAGATGAACAGAAACAAGTTGCCCCCCATGAGTTCAGGAGGATAGCCAGTCTCTAGTCCTCCCAGCACTGTGTGGTACAGTCAGATCATGTCACCCTATCAAATACACATCAAGATGGCCTTGCTCAAGTACATGTTCATGTGCACTGATTATTTGCTCATTCAAGCACATGAAGAGATTAATGAGTGTTCTAATCATTAAAGAGAACTGAGGGGGGCCTTAAAGATGTTTGAATCCAATTCTTCATTTTATCAAGACAGAGCTGAGTCTAAGAAATTCCAAGTTAAGCTAAAATCATTTACCGTGATCATTTTACTACTGAAAGTCTTTCCTGTAGATTCAACTGAAGCCAAGAGACAGTCATCTGAGTGCTCACAGCAGTGTAGAGACCCTGAACCACAATGAGGAGGTCTGCTTGGCCTGCCCAGCTCCACCTCTGGCTCTTCTGCCTCATCTCTGGCAAGCACTCCAGACCTACCTACAGAGTGCCAAGGCAGCCAATGGGCCTCATCACTAAAATCAGCAGAAAGCCATAGGCCCAAGGACACAGAACAAGCAGTGGTGTGTGTGTGTGCGTGTATGTGTTAAGATATTATTTATGTTGCTTGGTCATGTATACACACACACACACACACACACACACACACACACACACACACACATACACACATTGCTTAGTGGAACTTTTGAATACCATTTTAAAAACTTGTATTTGTATTTACACCAGTAGGAAAGGAAAGGAAATATAGATGATCTTCAGTTTGACAGACAGTAGTGACTTGGACATTTTAACAGCCACACTTTTAAAAAACAGTAGGCCAAGCTAGAGTATATTCCTTCCTCCTAAGCACAGACTTGGCAAAGGTACTGTGGTCTTTGAAAGAGTTCTTTAAGGCACAGGTAGAGATTTTCTTGGATGCCATCACAACAGAACACTTTCCTGAAGGCCCTTGGGTACGTTCATCTTCCCTATTCTGGAGACCAGAAGAATCATTTTACCTTGTTTTCCTTGTTAAATCATGTAACGGCTAATGAGATGGCTTGGTGGATGGAGATGCCTAGGCCTGGCAGCCTCAGTTCAATCCCTGGATCCCACACGCACGCTAACAGGAGAGAACCAATTCCTGAGGGTTCTGATCTGGATGTGTGCACTTACACACCCACACTACATGAGTACTTACACACCCACACTACATGAGTACTAAAACCATGTAACAGATGACCCAGGAGAGAGAGCAGGAGCATCCCTAACAGTGAAGCAGTGTTAGCCGGGAGGCTAAAAAGGAGGCTCTGAGTCACCCGGATCCCTCTCATCCATGTACCCCCCTCTTACTCTGGTATTGCTCCTTCCAGACGTGCGCCCACAGCTACCTTCCATGACAGTAAGCACAACATTGTGCACGTGCATTTTGATGCAACCAGGGGATGGTTGCTGACTTCTGGAACTGACAAAGTGATTAAGGTAAGGTGCCCTTGTCAAGCTTCCTATTGCAAGACCTTGTATACAGACAGGAGGATCTGAGAGGTTGTCTGTGTTCAGGTTATCCACGGAAGTGAGCATTGTTGAGAGCCCACAGCACTCATCACTCTGTTTTGCAGCATAATTTACTTAGGATATGATCTTTAAAAACCCATACTAAGAACCTGTGGAGATTGTTCAGTTGATAAAGTGCTTGCAAGGACCTCGAATTTAAAAAAAAATGTAGGCATGATGACAAATGCTTTTAATCGCAGAGCTGGAGAGGCGGAGTCAGGTGTACCCCAGGGGACTAGCCTAGCAGCCTAGCTTAGTCAACAAGCCATGGCTCTCCGTGAGAGATGCTGTCTCGAGAGACAAGGTGGACAGCTCCTGAGGAGCGGTGATTGAGGTTGTCCTATAACTTTCACACACGCTAGACATGTGCAGAAGTCACAAGCGTAACATGAGTGACAATACCCAGGATTCCCAGAGGGAGGGGAGCTTCTTGGGAAGCTCTAGGAAGCAGGTGGTCTTGAACTGAATGTAGGTTGGAAGGCAGGCCTGGAATCAGGCACCAAGTCCTACAGAAGCTTTTTTCCTGCTGAGATGAATACTCCAAGAGTGTTTATCCAAGACTCTGAAGCCACATGGATTCACGACCATAGCAGAGGCCCAGGACAGCGGGCAAATTCTGTCAGTCTGTCCTACTTTGGAGACAGCAACAAGATGAAGTTGTTAGAAGTGACTGTATGCTGTATGCTATAGGCTGTATGCTATAGGCTGTTGCTGTATGCTATATGCTGTATGCTATATGCTGTATGCTATATGTTGTATGATAACTGGGAAAAAACAAAAGCCCACTTCGAACTGAAGCCATTCTAAGCATTGTTCATCCTCGGTACAGTTTGATCTTAATTCATCCTTGGCATTTTTCTCTTTTGCAGTTGTGGGATATGACCCCAGTAGTGTCCTGATGTCTCGCCCAGGGACTAGAAGATAGTTTTCACTAAAGAAACACTTGTTTGAGCCTGAAATCATTACAGGAGGAGCAAAGTATACAGATGGGCAGGAAGAGAGACTGAGGGAGGCTCAAAGGGATGTGTAGCCTCCCTGTCCTATTGCAGTGAACCAGTGGGAGAGCACTCCCAGGACTCTTCAGTTGCCCTTCCAACATAAAAGAAGATATTTTTTTACCAAATGGTTTATACAGCCTGGCTGTGCTGCATTGTTTTGGGATGTTTAAGCTTCTGTGTTTCAGCCTCCATTGTTCTCGTTGCTTTCTGTGTCAGGGAAAACACAACAAAACAAGAAAGAGCTCTATCTGTTGAAGATATGGTGTCGTGTAAAACATGTTCTTCGCCTCAGAGTGTCCCAGAGAGCCTTTCTCTGCTCTTCCTTCACCAGCCACACTTGCCGCTCGCCAGAGTGGATGGTTCCGGTTTGTTCTGGTGTTCTGCTGTGGTGGCCAGACAGGAGCTGGAAGACCATGCTTGTATGCCGAGTCACCTGTGGGGAGCAGTGTTGTCAGAAGTGCCTGTGCTCCCGCTTCAGCGCCGACCCACCTTAGGAAGTGCTTCCAGAAACCGCTGTCCACTGTCAGCCCGTCACCAGTCCGGTGACTCAGCCTCGCCATGCAGTGCCTGTGTCTTTCTGAATTCAGTGAGGGCTGCTGGAGCCTTTTGCATTTTGGACTTTGGGGATTTTGGTTTTGTTTTGTTTTGTTTTGTTTTTTTTGTAGCTTCCCTTCATTCATAACATGAAAGACAAACAGAGATGTCCACGCTTGTCATGAAGGTGCATCTTTCTACGTGGTGTTGCCTCTGAATGTGAACGTTTATTGCTTTAAGATTAGAATCCTACTCTCTTCACCATCCATATTTAGTTCCCCTTTTAAAACCAGGTATTTACGCATCTTTATGATAATGTATACTTTTCAATGAAGCCGATGTGTGATCTAAACAGAGGTACTAAGAAACAGAGTTCTCCTAAGGAAATCAGCCCATCTTGCTGAGGTGCAGTAAGGACTCACTTCGGGATGTCAAGGTACATTAAAGTAGTAGCAAGCCTGTGCCTGGAAATTGGCCCGTCCAAGCACGTCACACATGCTCACCCATCAGGAATACCAGTGAGGTTGCCGGGTCAAAGGCTCGTGGGTAAACAGGCTGATTGCTTGCCCTGACTCTCCATGTCACGGTATCTTCTTCACTTCTGATTTAACAGGTGTTTCCTGGCAGGAAGTACTTAAATGAAATTACAGTCCTGTTCTAGAAAGGCAGTTTCTCCATGGTCATTCTTGCTTCTCCTTCTGGAGGAGACGGTAGTAACCATACTTGGGTACCACCCTTAGCACTAACAACCCAGAGTGCTTCCTAGGAAAGGCGTCCGGAACCACTTCTGCTGGCTGGCACTGGGCAGCAGGGCTGGTGTACACCTCCCAGAGCCATGCCCCTGGCAGCTGTGATGTGAGAGCAGAACTCTGCACACACTCCAGGAAGTCATCGCCACTGTGGTTTAATGGTCTGTTCCACGAAATGCCACCCAGCTTCAGTCAGGCCACTAACTGGTTTGGGTCTTCTGTGCGTGATCACTCCACCACAGAGCTTTGCAAAGGGAATCAGAGCTAAAATATGCAAATATCTTTGGAACGGTTGATTGCTGGAGTCCACAGCCACTTGGCAAGTTGTAGAGAACTGTATATTGGAAATCAGTGATAGAAGTGAGTCTCTTTGAGCTGGAGCATGACTGCACATGGGGAAGGAATGCAGTATTAGGGAAGTGAAGGCTAGGGCACCCAGCAAGCCTGTGTGGATTCCCACTTACGTATAGATGAATTCAGACTCCTAGGAATGGATTACCTTCATTGGAACACTTTTTACACTGTTGGATGGCCCTCCACACCTCTCTAGTCACCTCCCAGCTACAGCCCATCCCAAAGAGTCCCCAGAGGTTGAAACTTGTCAGTGATGAAAATCATGGTTGTACCACAGATAACCAAGGTTTCCACTGCTCTGCCCTTTCCTCTTAGCCAGGTGGCTGCTGAATTCATTGAGAAGAGTACGTCAGAACAACTATATATGCACATAATAATGCACTGTGAATGCTTGTGTTTGCCTGGTGTTCTTAACCCACAGAGAAAAGCTTGCTGGTGCTGATGGATTGCCAAGCATTCTCTGAAAAAGAAGGCTCCATCCATCAGGCATGAGCACAGGCCAGCTCTTGGCTTGTCTCTCCTCTGATTCAAAAATCACAGATCTGTCATCCTGTTTGCTTTGCACTTTGCTTTGGTTTTTTTTTCTCTACTGTGGAAACCTCAGCTCTGGTGATGGCAGTGAGTACAGCCTTGTTCCTAGTTGGTGGATGAAAAACATCTAACTGCTAGTTTCTCCAAAGGAAAGCATTTAACAGAGCCACATGGGTGTGTCTCCACCTTAGCAAAAAATGGTTTTAGAAATAACTACTTGGGATTTTGTGTCATTTGATAAAAGGCCAGTCAACATAATTTATTTCTCATTTAATTGTTTAAATGATTCATGAAATTACAACATTGAAAGGGAATCTTGAGATCTCGAATATCCTAGGTTAGTCACACCAGGCAGTTAGATAGAGCCGAGGTGTAAATAAGAGAATCTCGAAGAACATTCAAGGAACAATGGCTTTTGCTATTACCAATAGCAGGGTAAGTAGGCACAAGGGGCAAACCCCCTTGCTTGGGGCAGGAAGTCTCTGGAATCAGGTTTGATACTGTTTTGAGCAAATTTGATGTAACTTTTGGTGCCTGCCTGTGTTCTGAGTGGTGCATGTTCTCCCCAAAGTAGGTAGTCCCATATATCTGTATGTCATACCACACCAACCACCCCAGGGACAAAGTTGAATCACACATTCAGGGCCCTAGACTTCCCACTGCCCTGCTGGCTAAGGGCTGCTCCACTGAGTCCAGGCTTCCAATGTCCATCCTTGTGAGACACCACCTTCTTGGCATCTCAGTCATGTTTTAAAAGTGTACTGTATTTTTGTTTAACATCAATCCTTTAAAAGCTTGATTTTAACTTTAAAGCAGAAGAATAGCTCTGAACTATGTGTCACAGCTAGTACACAGAAATATTCATTTAATGGGGCCTTTGGTTTTGCTTTTTCATAGTATTTAAATATATATGTATTTGTATATAAGTGAGCTTGTTCACTAAGATTTATATTTTGAAGCAAAAGAAAAGCATTTTTCCAAAGTGCTCCTATTTTTTTCCTTTAAAATAATGTTAGGTTATATCTTTGCTGGTGTAAAGGAAGATACTCAATACCTTGATGAAATGACACTTAAGTTCATCACCTTTTTTCAAGCTGTAGGTCCTACCAGGAACGTCTGTGTGCTCCTGTAAACTGTAGCTCAGCTTGACAGCCAAGAACTGCACACCAGCCTTGCGGGGTTTGGGTCTGCATTTTCACCTTTTGACCCCGGGTTCCCCCAAGAAGCCTCGACGCTGGCAGAGACAGCAGTGCCAGAGCCTGTCGTCAGCGGAGATCAGATCTCTGAGTGAGGCATGAATGCTCCCTCCTAGACTTCCCTGACTCTGAGTGTTGCTTATCACGGGACTAACCCCAACTGTCACCCGTCAGAGGCAGCCCCACTCAGGCATATGAAAACACTGGCAGGTAAGGGCAGCTGCTTTCTGGCCTTTTCCACCAGGACCTAGTTGGTGTGGTTTTAGAAAAATTGGTGAACTTGATTGTTAGTACTATCTCATTTAAAAGATACCTCCAAGTGTTCACCTTTAGGTGTTGAGAGAATCTGACTAGGGAGACAAAGGATTTAGGAAATTCAGATTGGTGCAAAAGGTAGGTTTCAAATCTGATTTAAACATTCACATTTTGTTTTTGTTTTTTCTTGGTTCTTTGGGATCCATAAGAGGGTGATTTTTTTTTTTTTTTTAAGGGAAAGCAGTTTGAGCTCTTTGCTTCTGTATACTTCTTATCATTCCAATGGATATGCAGCTTTTCGTTCATAGCATATGCCAATGTGAAGTATGGACCAAAACACATCACCACCATTGCCACTGTTCTGTGTGTGCTTGTGATTGATGCCATTTGCCTTGCATTCATTTCAAGTGGTGTTTTCAAGGTATTGTCATTGGGGAGGGAAAAGGCTTCCGTGACAAGTGTAAAAGAAACTGTTACTAACTGAACAGCGGGACGGTACTAACCCTCCGCCGGGCCTGCCTATTGCTGCATCGTATCCAGGGCTTGGGTTCTTCCCGCTGCACGCACAGCTGCCACCTGGGCCCACATCTGGATGTGGCTGCCGTAGGTCTGATACTTTATGGTTTGTTTTTTTTTTTCCTAGAAAAAATCAGGAATTAGGTTAGGCAAGGGCTCAGATAAGCATGCCATAGAGCCTGAAGCTAGAAGCTAGACCAGGCCTCTCCACAGTGGTTCTAGCCAACCCCTCTGGCAGTTGCTGGGCTCTGTGCCACTGGATTCCACCAACCAGACCCACCACTCTTGATCCCGACCTCGTAATTGTGATGAGGTGGTCCTGAGTGAGACTATTCTGTGACATTAAGATGACTGTATCCGGTGCAGATGCTGCTCAGCACTGTGAATGTTTCTCTTTCCTTGTTTACCCTGTACTGCCCCCAGCCCCTCATGTATGTGCAGCCTATTCCAATGTACCGCTCTCAGAGCAGTGGCCTCTGTGGCTTAGAATAAATGTCCGAACACCTGCCTACCATCTTGGTCCCGTCATTGTCAAGTGTAACCGTATAAACCTAGCGACTCTTGATGGTTCTGACCCATCAAGGAGGCATGGGGAAGTTTCCAGGTCACTCTACACCTGGCTATGTGTAGACCTCAAGAAGAGTTACCATCTTAGGTTAGCCATTGTAGGCCAGCCTGAGCTCAGCACGTGGGCTACCGCTATGTGTTTCTCTTTAATGTGGGGTGCATTTTCTGTGCACAGTAGAGTTTCCAAGTAAAGACCAAGAACTTGAGGGTAAATAGAGTCAGAAACTTCACTGACCCTTGAGGTAAACAGAGTCAGGAACCTCATTGAAAACCCTTGAGGTAAATAGACATAGGAACCTCAGTGAAAACTCTTGAGGTCCATTTTATGGAGAAGAAAATAGGTACTAAGAAACAAGGGACCCCTGTGAGGAGGAGCTAGGGAGGGTGTGGCTTGGTCGCCCGCCCGAGTACTCCAGAGCTCCTGTCCCTGTCCTTCCTGACAGTGCTACCCAAGCCCGGCCCAGCAGGAAGCACAGCTTTCTTCCCATAGGAAGGAATGAGGCAGTAGACAGATGGTTTCAGCTGCGCCTCTCCTGCTAGTCTGGCATATACCCTCCAAGCAGGTTCATACAGAGAAGTCCCTTCCTCGGCGTTCCCTAGCAGTCCATCAGCGTGGGAATGTCTCCAGCTGCATGGATGAACATAGCTGAGTTTCTTCCACTGTGGGGACGAGGCTCCTTCAGTTTACCCTGACCACCAAGAACATGTACAAGCAGATTCGGAACACATTGGCTTCTTTTGTACCAACTCTGAAGTTACCAAGAGAAGCTGAAATGCAGAGGTTTAGGTTGTTGGGGTGTTTGTTTGTTTGTTTGTTTGTTTGTTTTTAAGTGTATCACCCAAAGGCCAGGTGGTCCTCAAAGGTTTACAGCCAGGCCTTATTTAAATTGCTGCTGAAAAAGTGGATTGTCTTCCAGAGACATGCACAGCCAAGCAGTATACAGCCTTCTGTCTGGGCACAGAACACTTGTCTAGGGGTTGGGAGTCCCCTCAAACTCGGGGTTAATGAGTCGTACCCTTTGATATCTTAGAAAATCAAATAAACGAGAAACATGAAAGGCCCTGATGCCTCAGTGCTTTGGAAGCACCCCTGGAAAGGAGCCTCTTTTTCAGGCCTCTAGTCCACAGCGCTGGCGTTTTCCCTGGTTACTCTTGGCCCCATTGGTGTGGCCTGGCCTATTTCAGTCCCCTTTGAGAATTTCTGTGAACTCTTCTTCATAGGCCAGAACAAGGTAGGTTTAGGGACCAGCAGATAGCAGCCAGGGCCGGGTAGTATGAGAGGGATGTTTGGAGACAGTTCCATTGTCCTAGAACCCAAAGGGCACCAAAGAAAAGACTGGCTTGTGCCTGAGGCCGTGTTCTGTTTGGGCCCCATCTCCTCCCTGCCACTCTAGGAACACAAAACCTGAACAGTAAGAGCTTCTGAACAGGAACAAGGTCAGCTACTGCCCTTGAGTTCCTGTTTTGGCCAGTTGCTGCTCCCACGGGACTTGGTAAGCTTCCCAGACATCCACCACCCAGGTAGGAACCAGGGACAGATCACGTGTTCAGAGGACACATCAAGTTCATTAAGATAAATGAGAAAGGGGTTAAGATTAAGGCTCAGTCACTTCCAAAAACTCAGCCAGACCAGCTGAAGGAATCGCCTCACTAGGGTTTCTAGGTACAGTCAGAACAGAGGAGAAAGTCCCGTCGCCGGGTGTCATGGCCAGGAGGGCACACCATTAAGGGCAAGTTGCTGCTTCATTACCAAGAAGGAAGACACAGCGAAGAAATCAGCCAGTGGGCAAAGGGGTTCCTACAAGTGGTGGGCCGAGGGAGTGTCTGTCCCTCAGCCTGGCAGGGAACCCTGACATCTCGCCCGGGAGGAGGAGGTGAGCTGGAGTGTGTGTCTGCAAAGGAAGGGATTTTGTATGGTTTGACTTCTTAATGCCAAATACCAAATAAGTAGGGTAGGACAATGAAGTGTTCTCTATTTCAAAACAACACGTATCTAAGCTGTTCAGAACTAATTCCAGAAAGCCTTTCTCTGAAGGCCTTGAGTGTGGCTGGGTTGAAAATGCTGAATGTCAGGGCCGGGGAGTGTGTTGGGTTTCCGTGTCCCCCGGGTTTCTGGGCACCTGCCCCTGGATCAGCCCATGCCTAAAAGATGCCTCTCTCAGATGCTAGCTGTGGCCTTCGTGAACTGCTGGTATTTGCTTCTTTTTAGCAAGAACTCCCCCATCTCCCCTGCATCTCAGCATACCGAGCTCCCAGGCCTGAGCCAGCACCCACCAGCACCCACCTGGTGTCTGCCCTGCCTGTCCCTGTCCCAATGGTAACCTTAGCCCTCCAGATGCACAAGGGACCCAGCAGGGCTCTTTCTGCCAGCACTGTTCCCATCAGACCCCAGAGCAGTGTCTCCAAGTGCAACGTGTTGGAGAACAAAACAGATCCCTCAAGAAGCCAAGGGCAGAAGAGAAACAAGGATTTTAGAGAAAGTTCATCGAATCCAAGGCAGGCCTCATTTTCTACATTACAGATAAAAGAAAAACATCGGTTTGTTATGGAAAATGTGAGCTGTATTGAGCTTTTAAAAAGAAATCTGAAACTTTCTGCTGGACTCCTGAGACCACAGGTGACCACTACAGGGGTCCACTCGGTCCTCTAGGACCCCTGGCCAGCCAGGCACCAGCACTGACCTGTGCTTCCTCTCACATGAGGACAACACATGGCCACATGCACAATGACTCAGATGTCAGATCCAGCAGTGGCCTTCCGCATACAGAATGTGTAGACACAAGTACTGTTGGCATTTTCAGGGTGGTCAACTTGCAGTTGAAGAAGCGGGGTCCAGGAGAGGAGGAACCGAGTATTTTACACAAAAAAGAATTGAGAGACTCAGAGTCCCAACCCCACCTAGTTTCAGCGTCATGTGACTTTCTGTAGAAAATCCACTTCTGTTCACCCCATAAAGAGAGGGTAATGGCACACCAGAGAAACGAGCCCTCCAAACCCAGTGAACCAGTGAGTTGGTGGGTATTGCTTACAGGAGCGTGAGAACTTACTGGCAGACCACAGAGTGCTCCCCTACCCCAATAACTGTTGACTCATGTATCTTGGAGGCTGGGGGAAGCTCAGAACCCCTTCCTCCCCATAAGGTGATGTTAATGGAACCAATCTTAGGAGAGTTGTGGAAGTGATCACACCTGCTCTAATTTCATTTCATGCCCAGAGGACAGAGCTCCCCACACCTAGTCTCCCTGATAGCCAAGAACATCTTTCTTGTGCACATGACAGGAAGCAGTCAATATCCTAGACTGGCAAACCCCTAAGCTAGTTGTGGAACCATTTTTCTCCCAACTGACACTTCCTGAAAGGAGGAGAAAGTCATATAAGTCCCCAGAGTCACAAGACCTGCCCCAAGGTTATAAAGGCAGCAGGAACCACTAAAGAGAGAAGAGTCCTGCCTGCCAGCTGAGCTGCTTGCAAGGCATGCAGGGAGCTCCAGGACAGTTTCTGTGTCTTATGTCTTCACCCAGGCTAGGGTGAGCTTTTTGGTCATGCCCCCACACCCCCATGAATAATTCCAATAGACTCATTTCTTTGGGCTGCTGGTGCCCCATCTGAGGTGAACGAATGTCCCTCCCCAGGAAAAGTCACAATGCCATGTCTCTGGAAATTGGCCAGCACCAATGCATACCTTTTCCTAGAGGAATGTGGTTGGAACAGAAAGGAGATCCTAGGACCTGTGTGTACCATTTAGATACCTGGCTGGACCTGGCACTCTCACCTATAACCCCAGCATTCAGAGAAGTCTGCAGCAGAAGGCTCATAGATCTGTGGCCAGCCTGGCTATCTATTGACCCCCACCTCAAAAAGTAAAATGGCCTCAGGTGTCTTCATTTGATGGTATGGTGCAGACAGTTTTGTTTTGCCATGCACGTTTATCAGTGGAAGGGGAGTGGGGGCAAATAGATGTCTTCTGTGCTGGTACTCCATGATTAATAATCCCATCTCCATTTACCAGTGCTGTGATGAGCAGCGTTATTTTCCACGTCTTCATCCCTTGGGATGAATCCTAGAGTGTCTGTACAGGCATTAAATCTGCTAACGCACACTGACAGACAGCACACCTATAGTGTGTTTGAGAGAGCCTGGATCTCCAGAGCTGCAGCAAGAGCATCTCGGAAGGCATGGCCTCTTGTGCCTCAGTTCCCTCATTTGCCAACAATGCGATGACAAACAGTGCCTGGATGTATGGTATAGTCACATGCCTGCCGATGGTTTGTGGTTCTCACTTTGGGGAGGTGCAGAGAGCCCCCACGAGCTGCCTGGGGTCACAGCTAAATGAGGTCATAGCTGGTGGCAGATCCAGAAGAGAGCCATGCTGTCCTTCACTTTTGCTTCACCAGCCTTCCAGGTGCTTCCAGATAATCCCAGCACTCTCATTTCCTCTGTGCACCCATAATTTCCCAAGTCCTGGGTGGTGTTGAGGTGACCCAGATGACTTGGACCTGCCCGCTGTCATCTCAGGCCATGTGCAATCCTTCTACCCTAAAAATAACGTTCACCAGGACACAGAGACACCCCAGGTGCCTGCTCTCAGCTGTGTACAAGGCAGACTTGATAGCAAAGTTCTGCTTTTGAGGATGAGGTTCTACCTTCCTCCATGGGGAGGAAACAGCTCATCAGTCCTGGTTCTGCTGGTTTTAGGGGATCCCAGGGAGGTTCAAGCCTGTGACTGTGCAGATATTTAAAAATGAAATGTAAGTGGCTCACCCATGAAAGGCTACATCCCTAAGTGTCATCCAGCCAGAGGGTACTGAGAAAAAGTAGCTTGTCAGGTTCACTCAGGTCCATAGCTTAAGGAGAGAGAGAAGGCTCCCTGAGGTACAGGGCCAGCGGGCTGTAAGCAAATGCATGAGGCAACCCCACCCAGCACAGCCTGGCAAGGACTCTGGTACAGGCTTCTCCCTAATTTCACATTCTTCCTGATTCGTCTTTACCCATCAAAGTTAGACTTAGGTCTAGTACTGGGTCCTGCCCTCTCTGTAGGAAGCAAGAATAAAGAATGGGAACTGGTTCTAAGAGACAAACGCAGCTTGTCTGCTGCCTCTGGAGATTTCCTCAGCCTCACTTCCCTGGATGACTTCCTCTTGGTCGCTTCTGTGACTGTTCTTTGCTGTGAATGGAGGACAAGTGGGAGCATTTGCCTAGCTTGCTGTTCCCCAGGGGCCCTAGGACAGGCTGGCATGGGACAGGCAGGCAGCTAATGTGGAAATTTGTTTCTGCTGTAGAGAAGAATAAACAGTCCCCCAATGCCTGGAGATGTCAGTGACAAACATCATCAGACACCCCCCACCTCCTTCATGAAACCCCAGCAATATTCAGGCTGTTGTCCTGCCCCGGCTGACTGACTTTACAAAGAAGCTCAACTCTGGGCCTGAGGTGTGACTGTTAGTGCACCGCGTGTTCTCTGGGAAAACTAAAGAAATACAGCCTTTCAGATTTGAAGTTGAGACATAATCGGCCTGATAGGAGAGGGTAGGATCAGTGAGAGAATGTGGGACAGCTTAGCGTGACAGGAGTAAGGTCTTTTTTAAATTTTGGACAATTTATTAGAGCTTAAAGGAGAGGCCTGGGGCAGGCAAGCTGTGAATCTTAGATGTCACCCAGAGGAGAATGGTGTGTGTGTGTGGGGGGGGAGGGGGCGGGTAACTGTGTGTCATAACACAGTGTGTGGGTTCACGTGGCTCCGTGGAAAGAAGACTCAGAGGCATCTTAAGAATGAATCTAGCCTTTCATGGATGCAGGGAAGTTCAGCCTCGAAGGACTGAAGCAACCTAAAAGAATCTCCCAGAGACCAAATGCCAAGTGCAAATTACTTGATTTCTCGGGTACTAGGGTATTCGGGGGTTTCCTGAACCAAGTTTTGCATAGGCCTCTGATGCTTGAGGGACTCTCTGATCCTTGACTCTCAGACAAGATTCACATAGGTGATAAGAGAAATCAAAGGGAAGAGAAACAAAGGTGAGCTTAAACAAAGGAAGGATTCGGGCGAGGTGCTGCTCTCTGGAGCCAGGCCAGGAGCTCAGCAGGAATGCACTATGGGGCAGGGTGGGTGGGTATGTGAAATGGCCATGCTGTTTAAGTTCCTGGCATGGAGGAGTCAGTCAGCTACATGGTAAGGAAGGAGGTTTCAGAGAAAGAGTCAGGAAGGCCAGAGTATCAGAAAAGCACACTTTGGTTCTGATCACTATCTGAAAGAGACAGAAAACAAGAAAAGAAAATGGAAAATTGCACCTTTCTGAGTGAAGAAAGGTGGATAGACCCAGCTAAACCTTGTTGTGGCTGAACTCATAGGGACTGTGCTAGCGGGTGGGGACTCTGGGAAGGAAAATACGTACCTCATTAAAGGAATAATTATTCCTGCCCATCTCTTAGAATGGCTTAAGGTGAATCCATCTTCCCCAGGGTTGGTCTTTAGCCAGGTCATCCACCCTGTTCCACTGGAATGGTAGATCTCCACCGAGGCCAGAGATTTGTTTTTGCCTCTTGACCAGGAGGTCTTCCCTTAATGGTTGCTACTTTCAGAGTTCTCTCCTGAATAATAATAAATATAATTTAGGAACCAGATGGATGATCAGAGCCCCCACACGCTTCTGGCATCTCTGTCCTTAGCAAGGATAAAGATTCCAAGAGGCCCAGGGACATTACTTGCTTTTAGCCAAGAAAACACCTGGTTGGTTTCTCTGGAGTCTTTACCCTAAATTAGCCAATTTCTACCTCCTGTTCTTGTCACCCTCCCTCTGAAGAGGTTACCCTAACTGACATCGTAGAGTTGGGGTGATGACCAATTTAAAAAAAGCCCAAAGTGCATCAGTGGTATAACTTCCAGGTATAGGGGGAAAGGAAGTCCCTGGGTGGTGTCTGGAAAGATGGGAGGGAGAAATAGAGGCAGGAGTTATGAGCATTACAAGACCTAGGGAGAGAGCCAGGAGAAGGCAGAGTGGAGGGTATTTCTTTTTTTGTTTTTGTTTTTTTGTTTGTTTTGTTGTTGGATTTTTTTGTTTTTCGAGACAGGGTTTCCCTGTGTAGCTTTGCGCCTTTCCTGGAACTCACTTGGTAGCCCAGGCTGGCCTCGAACTCTCAGAAATCTACCTGCGTCTGCCTCCCGAGTGCTGGTATTAAAGGCGTGTGCCACCAATGCCCGGCGGATATTTCTAAAATTAGTATGCATTTCATGTGTTTTGTCTGCATGTATGTCTGTGCATCATGTGTATGCCTGGTGCCCTGAAGAGGTCAGAAGAGAATGTCAGATCCATGGCAGTGGACATGGTTGTGGACAGTTATGATCTGTCATGTGGGTTCTAGGAATTAAACCCAGAGCCTTTGGAAAAACAGCCTGTATATACCCTTATCCATGGAGTTATCTCTCCAGCCTCCAGAGTACATTATTTAAATGTCCAAATAGAGAAGTGGCTCAGAGGTGAAGAGCACTGACTGCTCTTCCAGAGGTCCTGAGTTCAATTCCCAGCAACCACATAGTGGCTCACAGCCATCTGTAATGAGATCTGGTGCCTTCTTCTGGTATGGATGAAAACAAAGCACTCATATACATAAAGTAAACAAACATTAAATAAATAAATATCCAAAATAAAAGCCCATTAAAATCTCTTGATGGACTCACAGGGCTTCTGTGGGTTTCTCATTGTTGCTCTTGGGCCCCAAAACTAGACACCAGAGTGACAAACCCTGTATCTTGTTTCAAGCATTATGGTAACTGTCACCATAATGGCTGGAACTACTGTGTGGGGTCTCTTCCAGATGGCTGCTAGAAAAAGAGAAGACATTTAACTATCATTTGATATTTGGGTTAAATCAATAGTGGGCTTGTCTCTCTTGGGTACAAGTAAGCCCTGCAGCATTGAATTGAGCCAAGGTCATGATAGCCAATGTCTGGGAAACATTTCCCTTACCAAGAAGAAAATCACTAGAGAGAAATAGGTTTCTAAACTGTGCCTCATATGGATTTAAGGCTCATGTCTGGAAGTGTGATTCCCCCGAACTATTAAAAAAAAACTACTAATCACTGTAGTCTTTGGTTATATTTTCCTGTTAGGTATTTAAAAACATGCAGGTAGCCAGAATTGTTATTTTGTTTGTTTGTTTGTTTTACTGTCAAAGCCAGTTGAGGATCTGGTCCTCGGGGATCACTTGGGCTTGGAAAGAATCCCTATTACCTCTAGCCTCTTTTTGGCTGTTCCATCTGTGTGAGGATAAATTAAGGACCTTGCTTAATTGTGGCTTCACTTGGAAACATGGAGGAAGGTTTTTTCTGTGCTGATCCTCCTCTTTGTAGACTAGACACAGGTTAGAGTCTGCCAGATAAGGTTTCCAGGGCCCCCTGAACAAGGGAACAAGTGCCTTGTCACAGATAGGACATTTTTGAGAGAAGCCCCACAGACACCTGAGACATAGTTGACTTTAGAAGGCACTGATAAAATATTATTCTTTTAAATCCCTCTGTCCACATTAGTATAAGCAAGTTACAAAGGTCTTAGTCCGTAAAATAAAAAATCAGAGATAGCTACTATTTAATTAATACATGGTAGAATCTCTGAAATTGAAGTCCAATTCAGCAACACCAAACCTCTACTTAAGTCAATCTACATTTCGTAGTGGTCGCAAAGACTGGTGTAAACAATATAAGTCTCTGTAAGTTTACTTGGTTGGGTCTAAACAACTAAGGAACTGGTGGGTAAGAGAGATTTATCCTAACTGTGGCCAAACAAGACCAAAAACCTCTAACTATACTGGCTTAAATAATAAAAACATATCCAATTAAGGTTTGTCTAAGTGTTCAGTTTTAGTGGACATAGGATCCCCCAAGTTCTTTCTCACTGAAGCTCTCAGCCCATCTAGCCCATCTTCATTCATTTGTGATACCCACTGACTGACCTGCAGAACCACTCCCTACAGGGGACTCCAGTGGCCACACTCTCTACAGGGGACTCCAGTGGCCACACTCTCTACAGGGGACTCCAGTGGCCATACTCCCTACAGGGGACTCCAGTGGCCACTCTGGGCTGGACTCTGGGAGACAACCATTACTACCCTTCTTGACCTCCATTCTGGTCTCTCCACTCATTCTCTTGGTCCTGCTACAGCCTGCCCACAGAAGCCCCTATGTCCAGCTCTCCTCCTTCCCCTAGGGACTCCGCCTTTTGATCCAGTCCCAGGGTCCTCCTAGTTCTTTCCTGTCACCCCTTCCAGCCTTTTCTTCTATCACAACTCCAGTCCTTTGTGACAACTGGTCACCCACAGAAACATTCCCTATCAGGGACCCCATGACCACACTAGGATAGGACCCAGAGTGGTTAACAGCAACCAAGGAACAGAACACCCACCTAACAAAGAAGACAACAGATATCTATGCCAAGAACATCATAACTTCAAATATCATAAGTCCAGATTCCCAGATCTCAGGGCAAAACATACATGAAAAGCCCAGACAAGATGCCTCTTCCAGAAGGTAGCAACCACATTTGTAATAGGCCCAGAGAAAAGCAATTTAGCTGAAGCACAAGATAAGGACTTCAAAGTATCAATTATGAGTATGTTCAAGGACCTTGAAGAGGATATGAATAAATGCTTTAACGAAGACCATAAAAATAAACAGTTGAAAGAAATAATGAAAACTATTCAAGGTGTGAAGGCATAATTTAACAAAGAACTAGAATCCCTAAAGAAAACCCAAGCTGAAATATAACTAGAAATGAAAAGATCAGTGTGTCAAACAAAGGCCTCAGAAGTAGCCTTACCAACAGATTGAAAGGCATGGAAGAGAGAATGTCTGGTCTCCAAGAAAAGGTAGAAGTGGATAGATAGCTCCATTAAAGACAATACTAAATCTAAAATGTTCCGGGCACAAAACATCCAGGAAACCTGGGACATTATGAAAAGACCAAACCTACAAATAATAGGTATAGAAGAAAACAAGATCAGAGCCACAGCAATCTTTTAAAAATGTGTAGCCCGGGCTGGCCTCGAACTCCTGATCCTTCTGCCTCTGCTTCCTTCAGCAAGTCCTACTGGTGTGAGCCACAACAACCAGCTGTGCTGCAAATATTTTTAAACAAAATTACAGAAGAAAAATTCCTCAATCTGAAGAAGGCTGTATCTACCAAGATACAAAAGGATTCATGACATCAACTAGACAGAACCAGAAAAAAATCCCCATAGCACAAAATAATCAAAACACTAAAGTTACAGAACAGAGAAAGGATTAGAAGACCTGCCAGGGGAAAAGGCCAATAGCATATGAAGGCAGGCCCATTAGAAAACCCCCTGACTTTTCTCTTAACAGCTGAGCTGTCTCTCCAGCAGCCCCCTGACTTTTCAATGGAGTTGGAAAGTCAGAAGGGCCTGGATGTATGTTCTACATCTCAGAGAGAGCAAAAATGCCAGCCCAGACTTCTATACCTAGCAGAGCCATGAGTCACAATTGACAGATTAAAAACATTCCACAATACAAAAACAAACTGCACAATTTCTGTCCCCCTATTCAGCTCTTCAGAAGGCAGTAGAAGAAAAGTTTCAGTCTGCAGAAAAGGTTAACTGCATCCAAGAGAACACAAGGAACAAACAATCCCAGAACAGTACATCAAAGAGAAGGGAGATCAGTACCACAAAATAAAATATCAGGAATCAAATGCTCTCAATATCTTAATAAAGAGGCACAGACTAACATGTTGGATTATAAAACAGGACCCATCTTTTTGCTCTCCAAGAAATACACTTCACCATCAAGGTCAGACATCACATCAGGGGAAAAGAATGGGAGAAGCTATTCCAAGCAACTGGACCCACAAAGCGGGCAGGCATAGCTACTTCAATATCTGACTAAAAAACTTGAAACCAAAAGTAATCAGAAGAGATAGAGAAGGACACTACATACTCATCAAAGGAAAAATCCACCCATGTTGACCCTAACACAGTGCTGTGGGTGATATCCACACACCATTCTCACCAACACAGAGACAAAAATGAAACAAAGACGTGCTGGAGTTGATGTCATGAATCAAAGAAACCTAACAGACAACTGCAAGATATTCCACACAAACACCCAAAGCTGAGCACACGTTAGGACACAAACAAGCCTCAGAGAAGAAAGCTGAAATAATGCCTGTGTCCTCTCTGACCACCCTTGAGTAAAGCTGGACATCAGCAGTAGAAACAACAGAGAGCAGACAAACCCATGGAAACTGAGCAACTCACTACTGGATGAAAAGTCGGTCAAGACAGAAATGAAGAAGGAAATTTAAAACATTTTTAGAGTTGAATTAAAATGAAAAAACAACATTTTCAAACATTGCGAAGGCCAGTCTAAGAGGCAAGTTCATAGCACTACATAAAACAAAAATTGGAGAGATCTCATATTCATAACTTAGTGGCATACCTGGAAACTCTAGAAAAACAAGAAGAAATAATACCCAAAATAATAAAAGTTAGGGACAAAATCAATGAAATGGAAATAAACAATTAAAATACAGCAGAATGAATGAAATGAAGACATTAAAACCAACAATTAATAAATGAGACCTCATGAAGCTGAAATACTGTATAGCAAAGGACATCGTCATTAAAGTGTCGCCTAAATGGGACAAACAATTTGCCAGTTATACATCTGATAGAGAATTATTATCTAGAATATATAAGGAACTAAAATAAATAAATAAAAACTTGAACATTAAGAAAACAAATAAGCCAATTAAAAATGGGATACATGCCTTTAATCCCCCGCACTCGGGAGGCAGAGCCTGGCAGATCTCTGATTTTGACACCATCCTGGTTTACAGAGAGAGATCCAGGACAGAAGCCAAAACTACATGGAAAAACCCTGTCTCGAAAAACCAAAAAAAAAAAAGGGGGGGGGGGATACACAACTAAAAATAGAGTTCTCCAAAGATGAAATACAAATGGCTGAAAAACCCTTTTCAAAAAATGTTCAACATCCTTAGCCATCAGAGAAAGGCAAATTAAAACTACTTTGAGACTTTATTTTATCCCAGTCAGAATGGCCAAGATCAATAAAACAGATGACATCCAGTTCATGCTGGCGAGGATGCAGGGTAAGAACAATTACTCATTGCTGGTGGGAGTGCAAGCTTGCGCGGCTCCTATGGAGGGTCCTCAGAAAGCTGAGAATCAGTCTACCACAAGATCCAGCTCTACCACTCTTGGGCAAACGCTCCAAGGACTCTACAGCTTGCTACAGACACACTTGCTCATCCATGTCTATTGCTGCTGTATTCATAATAGGAATTTGAAACGACCTAAATGTGTATCAACTGATGAATGGATGATGAAAATGGTGTACATGTATATGATGATATTATGTAAAAATAGAATCATCATGAGCGAAGTAACCCATAGTCAAAAGACAAATAGTACATGGTCTCTCTTATATATGGATGTTTCCTTTTAAGCTTATCCAGTTAGTCACAGAGGTTAGGAACCTAGTTAGGGGCCAGAGGAGGTGGAGGATCTTCCCAGGGAAGGGAAATAGAGGACAGTGTTAGAAAAGATAAAGGGAACTAGAATAGGAGGATTAATGGAGGAGAAGGTGGGGCAGGTTAAAGGAGGGATGCGGGGAAGAAAACACCAGTAAAGGTCTTGAGTAGATGCTTCCTGTAGTAGTCAGGACTCTAGAGGAACAGAACTGATGAATGAATGTACCGATAAAATTGATTCATCAAATATTGAGTATGAATATGAATGTAACATATTCTACAAATATGAATGTTAATTGACTATATATTCAATGAATAGAAATTCAACATCTTATATGAATATGAATTGAATATATTCAATGAATATGAATATATGTTCATATTCATCCTATCACTGTATCATAGATATTCACACCAAATACCATAGGCCATTGCTAAGGTTACTGGTTACTCTCCACAATCAGTGGCAGTTAGTGGCAGGATCCTTCTGCTAAAGACAAGACAACACATACTTAACGTCATTGAACACATAGAAGTCAAGTGGGTGCCCAACTAGCCGCTTCATCCCTACTGACTAGTGTTTACGATGCTGTGAATTTCGCTACATGTTACTAGAGGAGAAAGGTAATCAATATCACCCAACTACCAACTCTGACCCACGGCAGCCATCTGCCTACAAGATCTACCTGTGCAATGGCAGCGCAGATGTTATGGGAACCCCCATCCACTTTCTGATTAGGCCCACTCCTTGAGGTTGAACTGCTATCTGAGACTGCTAACGTGGCCCCAAACCCTGAGACTAGATAAGCCATAACCCTAGGGGAAAACCTAATACTATTCTTCTGCTAAAGGGAGGTAGTGATAAAATGAGCTAATGACATTCTGCATAGATCAGTGCATCTTTCAGCCCTCATCAGAGGAGGTGAAAGATGCACTTCTACCTCATCAGTAGAAGGCGGCAAGTAACTCAGAGACCTACAAATGGACAATGTGCAGAGGGTGAGAGGCTTTGGAGCACCCAGACCTGAATGGGATGTCTTCATCGAACCCCTCCCCGACTACAGCATCGTGTGCCTCCTGTTACCGCATCTGTACCCAGCTCAGTGCCAGAGGTGGAGCGGGGCCTGATTTGAGACCTGGCTCTGGGACCTGGCAAAAGAGTCACTATAGGTAACTAACTGATGCTGCTTTTTTTTTTTTTTTTTCTTTTTTCCAGTGCTGTGGATTGAAGTCAGGGCTGTATGCATGCTAGGCAAGTGCCCTGCTACCAAGCTATACCTTCAGCCCCTTACATAGCAAGTACTTTGGCCTAAGTTCTTTACTTTTGGAGAACTCATAGCCAGCCAGAGTACCACATGGGTGCTGAAATGAAAACATGCTATATGTCCTACAATGCCTGGAAAATTCACTGGGCCAGTCAGATGTCATTGCACTGCCATTTTCTCATCTGTTCTTGGGAGGTATGCCCTCCACCTTAACCAGTGGTTCTCAACCTTCCAAATGCTGCAACCCTTTCATATAGTCCCTCGTGTTGTGGGGACCCCCAACCATAACATTACTTTCGTGACTACTTCATAACTGTAATTTTGCTACTGTTATGAACTGTAATGTAAATATCTGTGTTTGCCGGTGGTCTTAGGTGACCCCTGTGAAAGGGTGGTTCAACCCCCAAAGGGGTCAAGACCCAGTGCTTAACTGCCTAGGTCCAGGTGAGGTTTGGAGGCGTCTGCCTTCTTCATAGGGTTTTCAGCCTTGGCTGCTTTGTGTGCATTTTCATGTTTGCTACTGGTTGCTTCCTCTGTGGCTACATGTGAGAGAATTAGAAGGGACTTGTGCTGCCTTTTCTGCCTGCTCTCAGGGAATGTTATGAATGACACCTTAGAAGAAAGGAAATGAAGCCTGGGAAAGGTTGGCTCTCCCTGCCGGGCATCCCTATTTATGAGAGCTGGCAAAACTAGTGGGAGTTCACAGTCCCTCCCTCCCTATTTGGGGGTGTTTCCAATTTGTTCCCTGCCTTAGTTCAGATGCTTACAGAGTCCTGAAGGAGGATTGGTTGGGTTGTTCTTCCTGAAGGACATTCCTCGAGGGCAATCTAGAAACAGCGTTGCTGCTGGCAACAGGCCTTCTGGCGCTTTTAAAGGCCCTCTTTTCCCAAATGCAGACCAGCCATTGTTGGCTCAAACTTGTGATCTCAGTACTCAGGAAAACTGAAGCAGGTGTGCTGTGAGTTCCAGGACACCCTGGGACTGTGGGAGCCCACTTTTGGGTTCCTTGTGGCTTTACCCAGCAGGTCTGCATAGAGGATGATTAGGACCACGGGCCTGAGTGCAGGTGTCTGACGTGGTCTGCACTTGGCTGTGCTGGGGGAGGAGGTCTTTTGCTCCACCCCTAGGCGTCTCTATAAATACCCTGGGGCAGGGACAGTCTGGGCTCGTTGGAAAAGGTTCCAGGCCTTCTCGAGGCTATCCTGTATTTTCTATCTGTTTATCTCCGCACTCTAAATCCTTCTAATATTTCCTGCTCACACTCAAGAAAACTCTGGGGATCTGTGGGTTGGTGGGTAAACGCCCCACAGAATGGCGCCCATGAACAAGGACTAAAGAAAAGGGGGGGGGGCTAAAGAAAAAGAGGGAACTAAAGAAAAAAAGGAGGCACTAAAGGCAAATGAACAGGGACTAAAGACAAAGTAATAGGGACTAAAGAAAAAGGAAAGTAATAGTTTTATTACAGAGTTTTTGGTGAAAGTGTGAGTCCATCCTGCCAGTGGAAAGTGGCATGCCAGTGTTATTTAATATATATGTGTAATATATATATGAGGGGCAGGGGTTTTATCCTCAAGAGAAAAGGAAAACGGACTGGAAGGATGTCTGATGCTGCAATGCAAAATTCTCTTCTGTCAAAATTTTCTATTTTCTAGCCCTTTCTCATTTTCTTTCTGTGAAAAATATAAGGCATAGTGTAGTAATATAGAGTAGGAAAAAACTTAGAAGTGTAAGATCGTGTAGAAAAAAAATAAGTAAGGCAACTAGACAAAAACTCCAATTTTCTAACTTTGGGGGCTATGAACGCAAACTGGGGAAGAAAAAAATCTTTCTTTGAGCTTTACAGGTAGTAAAACTCTTCTTTGAGCTTATGGGGAAGAAAAAGTTTCCTATGGAAGCTTTTGGCCTAGGAACAGCTGAAATGGTAAATCCAAGCAGCAGGAGAAGGTGATTTCTCCCTGAGGCAAAAATTCGGGTGGAAAAAGTCAAAATTTAAAGTTGGGAAGTTTTGGGAAAAATCTCTCAAACTAAAAAGCTTTTCTTGAAAATTTTTTGGGGAAAATCTCTCTAAAGCCTCACCTTTCTCACAAAAAAACTTAAAAACTAAAGCCTTTATCTTTCTCAAGGACAAATTAGAAATAAGATGGAATGAATATAAGTATATAAGAAGTAATGAAATATATTTGCTAAAGTAGTTCTATAATTTCCTTAAAGAGTATAAATAAGTAGATGTTAATATGTGAGTTTGTAAGAATGTGTAAATGTTGAGAGTTTATGCTTAAGCACATGTTATATGTGAGTTTGTGAAAAAGTGCAAATATTGAGTGTGAGTCTGTTCTTAATGTACATGGTGAAAGAACCTGAGACACAGAAGGTAGTGTCCTAGTAGCCTGCAAAGCAGGCTTTCTGAATGGTTTCAAAAGCTCCAGAAGCCGCTAAGAAGCTAAGAATGGCGGACACCAGAAACATCACAACAAGGCATCCGCAGCTGAGATCCGTGGAAAATCAACGCAACACAGAAAAACCTGAGCTAACAGCAAAAACACAAGTTGCAGAGACACTTGTTTGAACTAAAATTTTTAACTGCAAAGTTTTGTTTGTAAAATGTCTCTTCGTATTTGGAAGTGAAAGCCTGATACCAGAATTTACTTTTATGAACTTTTTGAACTTAACAAAAAATTTTGTAGTTTTATCTTTTTTTTTTTTATGGATTTCTTTATATTTGGAAGGCTAGTACCAGAATTTATCATTTGAATTTTGGGACTTAAGAAATGAAATGAACAATAGTGATTTCATTGCAAATGGGATAATTGAGTTTACTTATAGTAATGACTTAGGAACTGTTGTCTAGAGTTATTTGTGTTTAAAAATGGAACTGTTTAAATGAAGAAATGTATTGTTTCTCTCTGCCTTTGCCTACCAGAAAGGCAGATTTAGATGCCTCCTCCCACTGTCTGCAACAGGAACTGTCCCGCCCTGAAGACAGGGAGCGGCTCCTGGTTACCTCACATGACTCCTCCAAAGGGTAGAGGCTCTTCCAGTGTGTCCTCAGAGACTTTGCACACCAGCCAATGACAGCACAAAATAAGCTCCCAAAATAAGTTTAAAATACGTGACACGTACTTGTGTGTCTAACAGTCGTCATATAGCATCTCAGAGAGGTTCCACCACTTTATCCAAGTTCCCACAGAGTGGACAACAGACAGTAAGCCTCCTTTTTCTTGAGTCAGGAACCAGATGAGTCTGAGCCGATGTGCGAGAAGGTATTTTATTCCCTTAGAGAGAGAGCATGGTGCCAACTGCTCCCTACCCGGTTCGTGAGGTGCACCCACAGGCCAGCCATTGACATAGGAACCAGTGTCGCTCTCCTTCCCCCAGGGTCCTTCAACATTCTGAGTTCCCTGATTAGTTAAGCTGTAGTTCAGCGCCATTTCTAAAGACATTCCCAATCGTCTCCCCACATCCAGTTTACAGCAACAGACACACACCTGAGTCTTTACTCTGGACCAGAGGCTTTGTCTGTCCCATGTAGCCTTGACCCCCATAGGCAGAATGGAGTGAGCCAAGGATGCCACCTGATCCGAACAGTGCCAATGAAAGCCTCCCGTAAGGGTAGAAATGAGACCAGCGGACTGGCATACCAACAGCTGCATTTGGCCCTGTGCATGGAAGGAAAGAGCTGAGCAGTTAAGAGTCAATGGACAGCAGTCACAGTCAAAGTTGACCCCAGTTACTGACAGCTCTTCTCTGCTGGCCCTCCTGGACAGCAGCTCTGCTTCTGTATTCTCCAAGACTACCTGCTTACATCATGCTGATAGCGTCCTTGAGTAGGTTTCTGTTCTTCATAAACAATCTCCAGGGTACTCATAAGTTATGGGAAGTCCAGAAGTCCTCCTGGGATAGTCAACTAACTTTTTCAAAATAAGAATTTTTCACTGGGGAGCCTGGTGTGGCGGCACACAGCTTTTTTATCCAGCATTCAGGAGGCAGAGGCAGGTGGATCTTGGAGTTCAAAGCCACCCAGGTCTACAAAGTGAATTCCAGGACATCCAAGGCTATTACATCCTTGTCTCAAAAAAACCAAAACCAAAACAAAACGTTTCTCTGGAAAGACGTGGGCCAGCCATGGCTAGAAATGGTAATGAGTGGTTTCAGTCATCATAGGTCAGCATGATCCAATCCAGGAGCTTCTTTCCACTAAGACTTTTATTCAATATTGGGGACAGTCAAGAATTTGGGGTGGGGTGTGGAGCAATGATGAGGGTTTAGACCCCCAGGGGAGGCACGCCTGGGGTGGGGAAGGTACAGTCAGCTATTGGAAAATCTGCCCAAGATTCATCTCCTAGTAACAGGGAAAACAGTTCATCAGCATTGTATATATTATAAAAATACTCATCAGTATTGTACATAAGTCCTCCCAAGAAACTCATTATCTCAATGGAGGCTCATTATGAGGAGATTTGGGAGTGGAATTTATGTTGGACACAGTCTTCTAAATACAGCAGCAAGGATTTTTATTACATGGGTACATGACTTGGAGCAAATCTCTCTCAATAAACTAATTAAGAAAGGAAATAAAACCATGCTCTGGGAATGGTAACAGAGATGCCATGTTCTTAAAGTATCACTAAAATAGAAGATTCTAAAGATGCCTAAACTATGCAGTGTCTCAGATGTGATCAACTGTAACAGCCTTAAATGCAACTGTCTGAGAAGTACAAATTGACCTTTGTGCTGGCTAGTTTTCTATCAACTTGACACAAGCTAGGGTCACCTGGGAGAAGGGAGCCTCAATTCAGAAAATGCCTCCGTAAGATCTGGCTGTAGGGCATTTTCTTAGTGATTGATGGGGGAGGGCCCAGCCCACTGTTGTGGGTGGTGCCATCCCTGGGCTGGTTCGTCCTGGGTTCTATAAGAAAGCAGGCTGAACAAGCCATGAGGAACAAGCCAGTAAGCAACACTCCTCCATGGCCTCTGCATCAGCTCCTGCCTCCAGGTTCCTGCTTGAATTCCTGTCCTGACTTTGTTTGTTGAACGTGATATGGAAATGTAAGCCAAAGAAACCCTTTCCTCCCCAAACTGCTTTGGTCATGGTGTTTCATCACAGCAATAGCAATCCTAACTAAAACACAGTTCTTAAATATAGCATAGGAAAACTGACATTTCCCTTATGATACCTACAGGGACCTGGGATGTAGCTTAGTGGTAGAAAACACCTTTCTAACTCTTACAAAGCCTTGAGCTCAATTCCCAGTATAAAAAAATGAAGAGCATGCATTTAAAAAGACAGATGACTCCAGGGATAAAAACACTTGCCTAGGGACCTGAGTTCCATCCCTGGGGCCCACAAAGTGGGAGGAGTAAGTGACTCCCAAAGTTGTCCTCTGATCTTTCACACACATGCCATGATGCATGCACAACAGACACACACAAATAATTAATAAACAAAGAAATAAATTGGTTTGAAATTTTTGATTAAAAAAAAAAAAACCTTTAGGGCTGGAGAGATGACTCAGCACTGGTTAAAAGCACTAGCTGCTCTTTCAGAGGACCCGTGTTCAATTCCCAGCACCCATAGGGTGGCTCACAACTGTCTGTAACTCTAGTTTGAGGAGATCCCACACTCACATAGATATACATGCAAGCAAAGTACCAATAAATGAAATAAACAAAACCTTTAAAGCCATCTTGAATTAAAACTAAAATTGGGGCTGGCAAGATGGCTCAGCAGGTAAAGAGGCTTCATAAGCCTGAGGACCTGAATTTGATCCCTGTAAGGAGAGGACAAACTCCAAACATTGTCCTCTGATCTCCATGCATGTACTTGTACACACAGACAGACAGACAGACTTGTGTGTGTGTGTGTGTGTGTGTGTGTGTGTGTGTGTGTGTGCGCGCGCATACACATTAAAATTAAAATTGTTTAAGTAAAAATTAAAATTTAGCTTAACTTTTAAAGGTCAATTTGGTTATTGGCCAATGGGTTGAAAACCCTGCCCCTTGTACTGTGTACCAGGGAACACTGCTGTCCTTCTGTTCCTGGGCAGATCCTGGTGTTGAAAGACAAGACCATCTGGTGAGCCCGGGCACCCACGTGCTAACCTTACAAATTATACTCAGGGGATTTCAAAGCCAGTGAGGTGGAGTCTCCCTAGAAAGTCTATCCAGAGATACCAGTTTGTCATTGGGGTTCTGGCCATAGGGTTGGTGTGGTCAAGGAAGAATTTGGGTCCTTCTATCTTACCCTCAGCTCCAACACTCCCTTATCCAGTTCCATTCACTTCACAAATACTTCTCAAGGGCCAGCAAAAGGGCTCCTTGCTGCCCAGTGCTCACCAGGCAGCAGATAGCCAACCCCCACCTCCACGGGGGGCCAAGCTGAAATAGTGCAAGCGGCTGTGAAGACATGGGGGTGGGGCAGGGTGGCTTATGCAACGGTGGTGAAGGGACGTTTCAGCCAAATCATAGCAGAGAGGCAAGAACAAGCAGACGGAAGGCCAGGAAGAGGGAAGAGTGTGGGGAGGGAGAATTCACCCAGAGTGCCCGTTAGTGAGCAAACAGGAAGTTCCGGGGTCAGCGCCAGCAAACACTGTCAACTTGTATGACACAAGCGACTAACTGAAGCAACCAAGCAGATGTGTTGGTCTGAGGTCCCTCTGCCAGCTTTGTTAAAGAAGCCTTTGGTGAGAGTCGGTGGGAAGAGAGTCCTCCAAGAGCGTAAGGTCTTGAGACCAGAGTGGCGGCATCAGAGCTGAAGGGATGGGACAGAGTGAAGGCAAGTTTCAGAGGTATCTGGAAGGCACCGTGGGTGGAGTGGGTGAGGCCAGGAGGGGAATATCAGGGGCGAGTGAGCAGTGCACACAAGGGTGAGTCCAGGTCCCACCATGGGGCTCGTTAGGGAGCAGGTCTCAGAGGGGTGACAAAGGCCAGTGTTGGCCATGCTGAGTTTGGGGTATTTGAGATCCAGACTTGAAGTTCAGAGAAGAGATGTGGGTTGGGTAGAGGCCCCAGGACACATGATAGTGTGGGAGAAGAGGCAGAGGAGAGAACAGGATAGGGCTGGGGGAATCCAGCCTCTACAGGCCTCATGAAGAGAAGCTGTCACCTAGGGCATAGCTTCTTAAACTTGCCCACTCCTGACCCTTTTTTTTTTTTGGATTTGAGGATCTAACCCAGGGCCTTGTGCTTGCTAGGCAAGCACTCTACCACTGAGCTAAATCCCCAATGGAAATTTTTATTTATTTATTTATTTATTTTGGTTTTTCGAGACAGGGTTTCTCTGTGTAGCTTTGTGCCTTTTCCTGGAACTCAGGCTGGCCTCAAACTCACAAAGATCCGCCTGGCTCTGCCTCCCAAGTGCTGGGATTAAAGGCATGTGCCACCACCGCCTGGCTAAGGTAGACACTTAATATCAACCTCCATATGCATGTATACCTGCATATACATGTGTACATGCATGAACATGTACACATCTGTGCATGTGCCGCACACAAAAATAAGTATTAATTTTTGGCCTAGTTTGCTTTCTGTTGCTCTGTTAACTACCGTGAACAAGTGTGACTTGGGGATGAAAGGGTCTCTCTCACCTTACAGCTTGTAATCCAACATGGAGGGAAGTCAGGGCAGGATCTCAAAGCAAGAGCTGAAGCAGAGATGGTGGAGGAGGGCTGCCAACTGGCTTGCTCCCCATGGCTTGCTCAGCCTGCCTCCCCATACCTCTCAGTACCACCTTCCCAGGGTGGCACTTCCCAGTGTGAACTGGGCCCTCCCCCATCAGTCCCTCCACAATGTCATCAATCTGGTGAAGGCATTCTCTGTATTGAGGCTTATTTTCCCAGCTGATGTTAGCTTGTGTAAAAAATCCAACCAGGACCACCGACCCCCTTGTCAACATCCCCAACCCATCACCATCGAACCAACCCTTCCTCTCTTGTCTATCCTGAGGGTTTCATGTTAATGCCAATATCCACAATGTAAAAAACATTCCAACTCTTAAAAGTTTCACTGTCTTTAAAAATGGAAATACTTTAAAAATCCAGCCTCTTTAAAGTTATCCAAAGTGTCTCCAAAAATGCAAAGCCTCTTAACTGTGGGCTCCTATGAAATAAAAAATAAACTACATAATTCTTACACCAAGATGGAAGAACCAAGGCACAGCTTCAATCAAATCAAAGCAAAACAAACTCCAACAATACTAATTACTGTAGATCAGTGTCCCACTTCTGGAATTCACGCATCGTCTTCTGGGAGCCAAAGGCCTTGGACAGCTCCACCTCTCTGGCTCTACCATCCCCAGCACATATAACTCACCGCATAGGCTTAGGGCATCTCCACACCACAGCTACTGCTGTTCTTTCTGGCTCTTCAATGGTACTGGCATCTCAAATGCTGGGGTTTTCACTGTGGCCTTAACCAATAACTTCTCCTGCACTCTCTTCAGGGACTCTGACCCGAAGACTAAGTCTCAGGTTCTCTCTATGTTCCCTGCAATCCTGGGCTTCCAACTGAGGCTGCACCTTCACTAATGGCCCCTCACAGTGCCAAGCCTTAGCTGATCTCCATGACCCCTTCATGCCTTCAAAATCCGTACCACCTGGGGAACCCTCACATGTTACCAATTTCAGATGCCAGCCAGAGACCGCCTTGGCCCACTTTGGACCATGGCTTCTGCATGCCGACCATGAGGAATTAACTCCCAGATGATTTCACTCCTATGTTGCTGGGATCTTCTTAATCACAGCTGACTCTTCAGCCTCAGTGGCCAGAAGATGACAGATCCTTAATTCAAAATATCACATGAGAGGCCCCAGTGGAGTCTTTAAGGGCCTCTCAAATCTCCCTCTGAAACTTCACAGCCAGGCCTCCATTGTCTGCTCAGCTTTAATCTCCCAAATTCCCACAAGAGCTCATTAAGCTCTGAACACACAGCAGCTTTTCAAGCGCAGAGTTCTAAAACCCTTCACGATCCTCCCATGACAACTCTGCCATGGCATTAATTTACTCTCTGGTACCAATTTCTGTCCTAGTGTAACTTTCTGTGGTTGTGATAAAGATCATGACTAAAAGCAATTTTGCCAGGGAGGAAAGAATCTATCATCCTCCGACTCACAGGTTACAGACTCTTGTGAAGAGGAACCTGGACATAGAAACTGGAGGAGAGGCCGTGGACGAACACTGTTTGCTGGCTGGCTAGCCTGGACTTGCTCACCATTTTTATCCCACGCAGGCTCATCTCCCCAGTACACTATGACACTGCCCCCAGTGGCCTTGGCCCTCCCATATCAATCGGTATTTAATTAACCGCCCTACAGAAATACCCACAGGAAATGTGATGGCCTCAATCTCTCAATTGACATTCCTCTTCCACAATGATTCTAGATTGTGTGAAGTTGACAAAAACCCAACCAGAACATTTTTAAAAAGAAATTTATTTAAAAGCAATTCTTTGTGTATATACATATATAATATATAATATTACCATTTATTAATGACAAAGCAAATTTGTATACTGATGAGATGGATGTGCTTGTTTATTTTTACATGAAGAATTAAAGCTTGGCTGAACGTTTGATATTATAGGACAACACATAGCATCTCTTGCTAACTACTTGCTGTCCCAGGAGCACTGCCTTCAAGGGAGGCTGCCTGATGTGTGTGTGGTATGGACACTCATGTGACCCAGAGTCCCCTCCACTCCAGGGATGGCATCCACCACTCACTCAAGTTGACTGCCTTCCTTCACAAGCACAAGCAGAAAAGATGCTCGTGTGTTTCTGATATTCAACTTGAATGCCATGTGCGCATCCTGCCTCAAAAAGGGAGCAAGCACTGGGGACCTGGCCTCCAAGGGCAGCACACTAATCTGTGAGATATTTGGGGGCTCCTGGAGATCTCAGATCCCGGGAGGTCTTCTCTGCCTTCAAGCACCTTTGTCTCCTTTCTAAATCTCCGCTTGGATATCCAAGCGGCTCTGAGTGTGAACAAAGCCTTGGAGAATTTAGTGCAGGCTGTGTGCAGAAAATGCCTACCTGCGGCTGTTGTCAGGAAATGATGCTGCTTCCAAGACCCTGTCTGTGCAAAGCGCCTCCTGTTGCTGTTGAGTGGCTTCTTAGACTTCACCGGTGACAAAGTGTCAGGGGCGTGAGGTACCTTGCTTGAGTACCTTGACCTGCAACTACTCATGTCAGAACCTAAGAGAAGACATTGGTGTATACCCTGTACGCTGTGATGGTTCATGTGGGTGTGACTTGTCCCAGAGGACACTACTTCCATTTTTGTCAAAGCCGGCAATGGCCGGTGGTATAAGACGGATGATTCTAAGGTGGCCAGGTGTGATGTGACTTCTGTCCTGAAGGAGCCTGCCTCTTTGACGTCCAGCAGACTGATCTCAAAGGCCAGTGTCACTGCGCCGGTAGGCAGAGTAAACAAGGCTCTTGGCCTGAATATCAGGTTGAGAAAAACCAGCAGAGAAAGATCAACGGAGGATCTCACCTGGAAACTGCAGAGCCACAGGGACACCCAGAGAATACAGCAATCAAAGACCTCTCCTTGGCCCGCTGGAAAGCCCTCCAGGAACACAGCAGCCCGAAGTCTGTGCTGAATCTCGCTGAACCCACTCTGCCAGTCAACGCAGATTCACCAGTGCAGACACAGAAGGCACTGGGGGAAAAGCTGTCCTGACAAGGAGAATTATCCTTGTTGCAATTCCCCCCCCCCCCCCCGGGCTCCGTCAGGGAGAGAGACTAAGAACAAGGACGGGGGTCCTGGCTGTTCACTAGCTCTCATTTCTCCAGCTGACACCCTAAGAAACAGAGGGGTATGATACCCTTGGAGCAGGAAGTGGATTCGCCTATCAGGCAGGACAGACTGTCTCACCCTTCAGGTGGTCTCCATTCGTCTGCTGTGGCCTTGCCTGATCCCCGCTGAGCCCCGAGAATGACAATTTGAATGTAGAAGAAACTGCTTAGGGTCTTGATAAAAGTTAAACCCTAGAAAGCTCCAGGATTCTTGGGAGCAGCCTGCAGCGCCCTCTGCTGGACTTCATCGGCTTTGAGCAGGGTGGACTTAGCGCCCACGAGCTTTTGATTCAGGATTTCGATTCAGCCAATGACGCGTTTTCCAAATCCAGGTTTGATAAATATTTCCTGTAAAAAATTTTCTCTTGAGGCCGGGCGGTGGTGGCGCACGCCTGTAATCCCAGCACTCGGGAAGCAGAGGCAGGTGGATCTCTAAGTTCGAGGCCAGCCTGGTCTACAGAGCTAGTCCAGGACAGGCTCCAAAGCTACAGAGAAACCTTGTCTCGAAGGAAAAAAAAATTCTCTTGAATTTGCTGTACAGAACACATTATAGGGATTTTTTTTGATTCATTGTATTTGAAATGCAATTCTTTTGACCAAATAAATTCCACTACTTGACGCTGCCAGTCTTAGATTTTGCGGTGAATGCAAACTGATCCTGGCCTCACAGATGTTTTCCCATGGTTTTCATGAGTGAAAAGTTTACCTGTTGGAAATAATGTGAAGAAAGGCAAGAGGATTCGAGTTTTGCTTTTAAGAATGTCTGTCCTGGAATAGCAGGGCACAGGCACTCTGATGCTATAATGGGGGAAAAGTGGGTGTAGGAGAGGAAAAAGGAAGAGTTGTTTGAAGATGCTGGCCGTGAGGGGGCAGCTAGAGAGACCGCTGAGATTGAGTACTGACCACACGAGAGAGCCAACACGGTTAGCGCAGGTGTAGGTGAGCCAGTCCTGAAACTGGGACCATGGGGGAACTGTCCCCATTTCCCATCTGGCAGACCAACCCTACAGATGCCCAGGCCCAGGGTTATGACCCGCAGACCGAAGTTACAGGATCTCCACAACACAGGGCGGCATTTGGATGTCCAGGAAGAGTCCTAATGTGGTCCCAGCATCGAACATGTAATGTTGACCGGGGGTCTCAAACCAGACCAATGACTCTTTGTAATGAACACTTGCAAGTAGAGATGTAGAGTCAAGGGGTATATGGAGTGACTTGCTGGGTCACACTGCAGCTTCCATAATGAACGTTTTAATTCCTTCCCTTTTAAAATTTTTTTCTCATTTGATTCTTTTTTTCCTCTTGGGCGTTTTTTTTTTTTTTTTATTTTATTTTTTATTTTCGGGGGGTTGGTGGGCAGCATCGGAGAGCAGATGTGAAGGGACAAGAAATGAAAGGGATCAAGATACATGATGTTAAAAACCCATAAAATAAATTAAAGGACCCAGATCTGATTTTCAGTCCCCACACTGCCCCTGTAACTCTAGGGGATAAACTACCTCTTCTGGCCTCTGCAGGCACTGGACACACACGATGCATGGACATACACACAGACAATAACCCACACACATAAAAATCATTCAATCAATTAATCCTTTACAAATCCCCTTCTGCGTTGAGGCCTGAGCTAGAGAGGAGGTGGTGTTCCATTCAGCTAAGGTAAATGAGACCTTGTGGTGAGACAGTCAGGGAGGAGGCTGTATCAGGAAGGGGCACCCACAGCCTGTGCCTACAGGTGGGAAAATTGTCTGGGTAAGTGTAAGGCGTACGTAATCTGTAAATGACCATGCCGTGTGTTCAGAGGAGCAAAACATCAAACTGTTAGTTTTGAACTTCTACTTTTGAAGGATTTAGAAAGTAAAAATTTTAAATTTTTAAATTTAAAACAAAATGAGTTAAAAATTTAAATTAATAGAAATTTGATGTTTTTCTATTGATTAATTTAAAGTTTCTATTTCTATTGATTAATGAAGCTGGAAGGTTTGTTTTTTTTTTAAGCCTCTTCTATTAGTTTTCAGCCTCTCTCTCCTTCCTCCTCTCTCCATCCTGTTTTCTTTTCTGCTTTCCCATGTTTCTGATTAATTCTCATACGCTTGACGTCCTCATGTATTATACAAATCACTTTCTCCTAGCCTTACTCCAGTCCTCTCCCCTCTCCCCAGTGATCTTTCTCTCCACTCTCTGACCTGGAAACCCTCCATGTCCTGTCTTTTAATTTGTTCCTTTTGTGCAGATTTAACAATGTCTTCTATCTTCATTGTTGCCAGTTGTTAATCTATTGAGTTTCGATTATAGTTGGAAAAACATTTTTAATTAAAAACAACGTATTGGTTTTTCCAGATAGGGTTTCTCTGCATAGTCCCAGGTATCCTGGATCTCCCTCTGTAGCCCAGGCTGGCCTCATATTCACAGAGCTCCGCCTGCCTCTGCCTCCTGAGTGCTGGGATTAAAGACGTGTGCCACAACTGCCCAACCTGGGAACAGGATTTTAAAAATTGTTCTTATTTTTATTTTATGGTTACTTGTATTTAGCCTGTATGTATGTATGTATGTGTAACTTATGTATGTCTGGTACCTGTGAAGTCAGAAGTGTTGGATGCCCTGGAACTGGAGTTAGAGATTGTTATGAGCCAACCTGTGGGGGCTAGGAAACTGAACACAGGTTCTCCAGGAGAGTAACCATTTCTCCAGCTCAAAGGGAGTTTCTCATATTTAAATATTTTGCTTAAATTTGGAAATGTCATAAGGAAATGATATCTGAGCATATTTGAAACCTGTATTTAGTTTTATTGGCAAGCTCACTAGAATCTGGTTAAAGAGCTGGACGTGTTCAGTGTGAAGATTCTATTGCTTTGGGGGTACAAGACTCTCCTGGTGGTGTTCGTCATGGTTTTATTTGATCTTGCTCTTGAGGGGTTCTTGGTAGTCTGAAAAGATAATCGGTGTCGGGATCGGTACGAGAATCCACCACATCCTGCAGCATTTCCACTTTCTTCGGCAAGCACCAATTTCATCTTCTATGACTTTGCAAATGTCTCGTCTGCAAATGCCCTCCAGATGGAGACAGTGTCTCTCCGAAGCACCAAAGCCACTTCTAACTGCAGAGAAGAAACAGGGACGCAGTTAGCCCAGTGTGGTTGCCAGACCTGATCTTGATCTCCCTTCAGGACGCTATGGCAGCTGTGTCAATGTTTACTGTTACCACTTTTCCTTACCTTCTTCCCTCCCCCCATTTTGAGAGGGCAGAATCAAGGTTTCATAGGAAAACAGTGCAAGGTAGTCAGTTGTGGTGCTAGTCTATGCTAAGCTAATATTCCTATTTTATTATTTTGATAAATACATATAATGCTATACAGCATGAGGTTGTATATTATTAGTCCATATTGTGGAATCACTGTTTCCATTGGGTGAGGCTGTCTGTGTGTTGGAGCTGGTGTCTGCGATACTGATATACACTAGGAGAAAGTTAACTCCTTAAACAGTGACTATGGAATTTATATTTCAGGTAGACTTTGACCACTGGTGTACATTTGACACTGGCCACACTGGTTCTAGGATCCAGTGCATGAGTGAGTTCACTATGGTGACTGATTTAGTAACTGGTGTAGAGGTGCTATGGGATGTCTTTCTGTATGCTGTGAATGTGTTGCTCTGATTGGTTGATAAATAAAGCTATGTTGGCCTCTGGTAAGGTAGCTTAGAAGCAGACAGGAAATATAAGCAGATAGACAGGAAGAAGAAAAGAAAGGAGAGAGAGGCCAGCCTGCCACCCAAGGAACAACATGCCAGCAGATCAGTAAAGCCACGGAACATGTGGCAAAACATAGATGAATAGAAATGAGTTAATTTAAGATACAAGAGCTAGTAAGAAGCTTGAGCCAGAGGCAATCCAGTTCATAATTAACATAAGCCTCTGTGTGTTTACTTGGGTCTGAGTGGCTGCGGGACACAGGGAAAACTTCTGACTACACACAGGCATGTGCAGAGAGCTATTAGATCATGGAGTCTACTTGTGAAGAAGCTCAATGTATGAATGGCTCAGTATTCAAGGAGTGAGTATAGGCCGCAAGAAAAAGAGCCAGGTTCTGGTATTGGGCCCAGTTGGAATGTTCGCAACACTGATGGTCAAAGCCATGATCCTGGTAGGAGAGTGGATAGCTCCAGTCTTGGAGTGAAACAATGATGCCCACTTCTTTGTAGAGGTGGCTCAGGTGAGCATCATCTCCCTGTTTCTATATCCCTGGGAGAACTGGTTACCGGTTACCCCAATGGCAGAAGATCCCAGTGTTCTCTGCAGAGCAGGCTGCTTGAGGACCACGAGTGTGGCTAATAATGGTAATGTCTGCATTTCATTTTTGCTCATAGCCTTCTCTTGCAGTCTTTGGATGCCAATCTCATAGAAACCCGTTCTGTGTGAATAATACTTCCTTTTCTTTTTTTCTCCACTGTGCTCCTGGGCATCTTAAATGGCCCTTGAGCCCTCACAGGATACTTTGGTTAAAACAATTGTTATAAGTATTGTGTGTGTGAGAGTGGGAGGGAAGCCAGTATCTCCTACTCTCCATCTTCATGGAATCACTGCTCCAAGCTAAAATTCTGGTCTTTCAATTTCTTCATGTTTTGTTCAACTTGGAAGGAAGCAGGAGTTGCTTTTTCTCTCCATGTTTTGTACTCAACTATCTATTTCAGTGGTTAAGTGTATCTTAGTCATAGACCACCAGCTTTCTGTGCGTGTCATATGTCAGGGGTGGTATAGACAACACGAAAAATACTATAGATGAGCATGAAGCATATGAACTACAGATGGAAAATGTTGAAAAATCAAACAAAATGTCAATGACTAATTATATAATGGTGACAGGAGAATGTGTGAAGAAAGAGACATATTTAAATTATTTACCCAGACGGCAGCAGTAAAACCAAAGTCTGACATAACTGTGTCAAATCACAAAAGGAAAGCATGGAGAGGTCAACATCTCCAGGGGTTTTCAATAATAAGTCGTGTAGAAACACAACCCCAGTCAATCAAGACAGACCTTTAGGAGATACTCTATAAATGACAACTAATTATCAACATAAAAAAATCCCAAATATAAGGTAGCAAATACTCTGAGACATAATTTATAACATGGGCCCAGCAAAAATGAAGGTAAATATAAGTGTGCTCGTAAAAGAAATGTCAAAATATCTATCTATTGTTGAATTGAGTTCTCAGAAATTCCACCTTCCAAGAAAAAAAACTAAGTAGGGGCCTAAAAAGGTGGGTCAACATTAAAAGCATTGCCTGCTCCTCCCAAAGACCTGGATTAGGTTCCCAGCACCCACATAGTAGCTCATAACCATCTGTAACTCCAGTTCCAGAGGATTCAGTGCCCTCTTCTGGCCTCCATGGGTACTGCATGCCCATGGTGTTCTGACAAACGCAGGCAAACCCTCAGATAAATACATCTTTTAATAAATTGAAATGTTTTACCAAGACATCTGCAAGAAAGAAAATACTAAAGAATGTTTTTGGAGGAAACAATGTCATGTAGACCATCTTCAGAACTGAGTTCAAATTCTGTGTTAATATCACTAAATTGATCATATTAACAAGTGTTCTCCAACATTTGCAGATCTGGAAAGAGCAGAAATAAATGCTACTCAGTTTGGGGTATAAAAAGTTATGAAAGCAATTGTTCTCTTCCTAAGAAAGAGCACAGTTGGACAGTGATTTTAAAATAGATCCTGGAGTTTAGAGCTCACTGCAGGCAGGAGCTGAGGACTCGGTGGAAGCTAACTGAGCTTTGTCCAGCTAAAGGGAAGAGACTGGCACATGTTTTCCATGTGTGCTTGATTGGCAGGAGAAAGAAGCAGCTGTCGTTGGCAGGAATGAGAAGAGAGTCCTAAATTTCAAACAAACAACTGAAGGTCGAGGACAATGCGTTTTGTTTTTGTTTGGCCTTCTCCCCCTCTCCCCCCCAATACAGGGTTTCTTTGTGTCCTGGAACTGGCTTTGTAGACCAGACTGGCCTCGAACTCAGAGATCAGCCTGCCTCTGCCTCCTGAGTGCTGGAATTAAAGGCATGCACTACCACCGCCTTGCTACAAAACTAATTTTATGGTTGGGGGGAGTCACTACAACATGAACTATATTAAAGGGTTGCAGCATTAGGAAGGTTGAGAACCACTGTTCAGAGATACATAGGGCAACTCCATGTGGTGGGCATGCAGGAGCTATTCCATTTTGAGGTCTTAATGGGAGACTATTAAGACCTTACTTAGAGTCTCAGATCACAACCTCCACCCCTGTAAAGGGAACATGGGGGCTGAGGGGAAAAAAACTCCACTCTTTAGTTACAAACAGGCACATAGACAGACTGGTAAGGTTTGATGAGAGCAGAAGACAGGACACACTGGGTATGAGGCACCTGGTGCCCGAAATGAACTGAGACAGGAACTCCAACAGAGCCCCTTTGAGGTACAGCAACAGAGAATCCCTGACAATAAGTGGAGATCCAAGGGGTCCCCCTGGAATGGTGGCCACAGCACTCCAGTGGCAGAAACCATTCATAGAGGAATATGAAAAAAAATGAGTTCTATTTTAGACATATTAATTTTGAAATCAAACATCTAAATAGAGAGTGCCATTGGATCGTTCATTCCAAGACTTTTCTAAAGAAAAGTTCAAGGGAGACTAGCTAAGTCCTTTAACAAGTGAATGGCTGTGGACTAGAAGAGAGGACCAGGCACTGAGCCCTGGGGCTCCCCTCCAGGAAGAATCGCCGGAAAAGATGAGGAAGCAGTGGCAGAAACTGAGGAGGAGCTATCCATGAGAGCTCTATCCATCTGAGAATCAAGTGAAGCTTCCCTTCTGGAACATTCGGGTGAACATTATAAAGAGGGGAGGGGCTGACTTTGGAAAAGTGTGTTAACAATGGTAAGTGGCTGGTTGGGCCAACAGCAAGGTGATTATTAATGTCTTCTGTGGGGAGGAAGAGAAAGCTTTTTTAAAAATGAGTGGGTAAAGACAAAAGCAATTTCAATAGAGTTGGGGGCTTAGGGAGAATGTTTGGGGATAGACTTAAGGGAGAACGAAGGGGGATGATTTCAAGAGCAAGAATACAGATCACAATTTTAAGGCGTTTTCCACAAAATGGAACAGGAAAGGCAAAGACAGTTTTGTTTTTAAGATCAGATAAACATTCAAGTATTTGTATCTTAATGGTGATAACCCAGTAGGAATATGATTAATGTAAAATCACTGATATAATGAACTACAGCAGAAAAATCCCCAAATACACAAGAGGAGGTGGATATATTACACACATTCATAATAAATCTTCTAGTTTTTCTTTGAGTGTTGGGAACACTTATTGTGAAGTAGCTATTTTAAGTGTGTTCTAATCTTTTCTCAATCCATATTACCAGATTGCCATGAAGTATGCTATTCTTTCAATAAATATTTTTTCTGTCTTGTTGATCTTTTTTCCTTTCTTGTATTTGTTATCTCCTTTCCAATTTATTCTTTGGATTTATCATGATATCTCTTCTAACATCCCTATAATGCATGTTCAGCCTACTAAATTTTTGAAGTCGTTTGCCATTCTTCACATCCATCTTATGTTTTCAATTACTGCATATAAACCCATTCCACACTAAGTCATTGCAACGTTGTCTTTGCTTATTAGTCTGGAGTTGTCCCCTTCCTCATCCCACGGTCTATTTTGCAAAGCATTTTTCATGGATAACAACTTTTACAAAGTGTGTTACCTGGGGTGTTGTTGGTTTATATTTTGACCCATTTCACAAAGCCAATAAGCTCCCTCGTTAACTTCCTGTTGGCTGACAGGGACTCTGACTTTTCACTTGTTTGGAAATAATTGCTTGGTAGGTTTGTCTTCCCCACTCAGCCCCCTCTGCCCCCTTCAAATCTTTGTGACCCTCTCCCTGATGAGATTCCATCCTTCTCTTCTGACAGAGTAGATGTCATCATGGATGTTCCTGCCAGTGTCCTAGAAGATCTAGGCATTTGCAGAGAACTCCCCATGCCTTGTAAGGAACCCATAGACACAAAGAAAGGATATAGTACAATGTGATTGCATTTGGCATTTGGGTTAGTGGCAATGGATGTCTATTTCACTCTGTCATAATCTTAGTGGAGCTGTTGATATTAGTTTCTGAACCTGTGAAATTTCCGACCTTCCAGAGAGACGTTTAAACTGAAGACCTTCCCCTCTATAATTAGCCATCAACTTACCTGGAGGTAAGAGGGCCAAAAGGAAGAGGAGAGTATGGAGGAGCAGATGGAATCTCATAGCTGAAAGGTCCATGATGTGATGATGTAGAGATCTGGTAGAGTCTGAGGTCTTGGAGTATGGCAGATGCAGAGCTTTTATGATAGCCCTAGGTCTGTGGTTTGTTCTTGGCTAGCAGAGCCTAACCAAAAGAGAATAACTCATTCTCCCACACCAAATCTTCAGACACACAAAAGGACATAAATGTGGTAAGAACTTGATGAGTGAGAAAACCAAGACCCAAGATAGCCAATACAGTCACCGAGGGGAAGAACAAAGTCAAAAAACAAACAATACCTAACTTCAATACCTACTGTAATATAAATTCACAATAATCAAGATGTATCACAAAATAGCACATTAATGCATCAATAGATGAAAGTCCCAGAATTAGACTTAGAAAAAAATGGTTGCTTTTTTGACAGAAACCGAAGGTAACTAACTCAGTGGGGGGAAAAAAATACATTTCTCAACAAATAGTGCTACAGCGAAACCTGAAACCCATGTTTAGAACTATGTATCTAAGTACATACATTACAGAGTGGTGTGGTGCCTAGAAAACGTTGGAAAATATCTGGGTGACCTACGATTTAACACTGACTTTTTAAGACTTCACTAAAATTAACTTTTCTTATGTGAAAGACATTCTTAGGAAGATAAGAGGAGAAATGATACTGGGGAGAAAGCCTTTATAAAATACCTAATAAAATTCTGGTATCCAGACTACGCAAACAATGCCTACAAACTGGTACGAAAGCAAGCAACACAAAATTAGATCAAAAGAATGAAGAGGGATTTTGCCAGAGATGGGCAGTAAATAACTCTGCTAAAAAGAAAAGGGAAAGAAAACTCACTCAGCATCATACTCTATTGTAATTGTGAATATTAAAGAAGAATCCCATTATGGACCAAATGACCCAAACCTGTAACACTAGCCCTATTGGATATTAGAAATGGTGTGAAGAAAGAGGAATTTTCGCTCATTATAGGACACCAGTACAACTTTGCCATTAAGTAAAAGTGATTAGCAAAATTTATTTTTACCATGTTAATCCTTGGAATCTACCTAAATAGGAATTTTTATACCCATACAAAACCTGCACATGAAGTATAATTAATAGCAACACCACCCCCACCCCCCCCAGGAGCTGAGGACCCAGGGCCTTGTGCTGGCTAGGCAAGCGCTCTACCACTGAGCTAAATTCCCAACCCCTAATAGCAACTTTTTATAACTGTTCAAAATTTTAAAAGCTAACAAGATATTTTCTAATGTACATCCTGATACAGGAAGCATTTTGAGTACAGTGAGACATGACTAAAAAAGAATCACTCCAGGACACATTATATTTAAAATAACAAATTCAGGACAAAGGAGAACATTTAAAGGTTCGAAGAAGAAAATCTAAGTCCTAGATAAAGACAAACTAATCATCACCAAAATCCAGTTTCTCACCGGAAGCTATAAAACTCAAGAGAACATGGAATGATGCACTTCGGTCTCTGCTAGATGACACCCAAGCTAAAACACTACACCCTTCGATACTGAACAAGAAGTAAAGACTTTCCAAAAGACCCACAAACTAAGAAAATTTTAAGCACTAGACTAGCATCGCATAAAATGCTGGGAGAAATCTAGACCCAAAAAAAAAATAAGATGAACACCACCATGAGTTCAAGAGAGTATCACTGCAAGACTAGTCAAGCAAATGAGAATTGGGCAGAGGCCACAAGTAACTGAGTAAAACGCCAAACCTCCAAGATGAAGGATAAAGAAATGAACATAACTAAAAGAAGAAGAAGAAAGACTTAAAAAATAGCAGAACCTAGTACATATCTCTTAATAATAACTTTGAATATAAATGGTCTTAATTCTCTAAAAGATGTAAAATGATTTGATTTTTTAAATAAATCTCAACAACTTGCTTGTAAGAATGTGGTGATAGTGTGTCTGTCCCCCAATATATTGTGTACCCTAATAAACTAATCTAGCTAGGGTCAAAGAACAGAACAGCCACTGGATAAACATAGAGGGCAGAAAATGGTGGCACACTCCTTTAATCCTATCACGTGGGAGGCAGAGATCCCTGTGGATCTCTGTGAGTTCAAGGCCACACTAGGAACAGAGCCCAGTGTGGTGGCACACACCTTTAATCCCAGCACTTGAGATCTCTTGCCTTTGCTTGGGAAAGACACATGCCTTTAATCCCAGAAAGTGATGGCAGGAAGCAGAAAGGTATATAAGGTGTGCGGACCAGAAACTAGAGGCTTTTTAATCTTTTAGGCTTTTGAACAGCAGTTCAGCTGAGATCCATTCAGGTGAGGACTCAGAAGTTTTCAGTTTGAGGAAACAAGATCAGCTGAGGAATTGGCGAGGTGAGGTTGGATGTGGCTTGTTCTGTTTCTCTGGTCTTTCAGCGTTCATCCCAATATATGGCTCCCGGGTTTGTTTTTATTAATAAGACCTTTTAAAATTTGTGCTAGACATAACTAAAAAAAAAGACTTAAAAAATAGCAGAACCTAGTACATATCTTTTAATAATAACTTTGATTATAAATGGTTTTAATTCTATAATTAAAAGTTATAAAATGGTTGATTTGATTTTTTTTTTTTTAAATAAATCTCAACAACTTGCTGCTTGTAAGAAACTCACCTGACTGGTCAAAATATTCTCAGACTGAATATGGAAAGAATAGAAAATTGTATCCAGGTAAACAGAAGGAAAAAAAAGCAGAAAGAAGAGTATTCATAACTAATACAGCAGACTTCAAGGCAAAAAATCAGAGACAAAGACAAAGACAGTCATCACATACTGGTAGATAGAAGAATAGGCCAAGAAGGTAGGGGTGTGTGTGTGTGTGTGTATGTAAACATCATATATGCAAATGATGTCAGACTACACAACTTTATAAAAATATACTGGGCATAAATCAAGAAATAGGCTCAATACAATACTAGTGAGTGATTTTTTTTTTGCGTTCTTTTATTATTAAATTTAAAATTTTTATTTTACATACCAACAAGAGTTTTCTCTATGAGTGGGTGATTTTAATGCCCTCTTTCATTAACAGATGGATAACCAAACAAAAAATTATAGCAAAGAAACCCTGAAGTTAAACACATCATTAAAAAGACTTTAACAGACATCCGTAAAATATCCCCTCCAATAGTTCCAGAATACACGTTCTTTTCATCAGCTCATGGAACTTTTTTCCAAAACAGATCATATCTTCAACCATGAATCAGATCTAAACAAACAACCCCCCCCAAAAAAAAGCCATATTTTTTGCACTTTATTGAATCATGAATTAAACTAAAAATAAAGAGCAAGAGAAACTTACAGAATTTTTTAACACATGAGGGTTACAAGTTACATCAAAGGAAAATGGAAATACAATACCATGAACCTGTGAGATACAGTGAAAACATTCCTAAAATGAAGGCTTATATATGTGAGTGTTTGAGTTTATAAGACAGAGAGAGATCAAATTAATAACCTAGTGTTTTCCTCAAGATCTTAGGAAAAGAGCCAGTGAAATGGTTTAGCAAATAAAGGTGCCTCCTGCCAAAGCTCATAACCTGAGTTGAATCCTTGAGTCACACATGGTGGAAAGAGAAAACAGACTACTGCAAGTTGTCCACTGACGTTCACACATCACTATGGCACACTGGAACCCTACATGTGCATGCAGATACTTACCCTAGATAAATAAGTAAATAAGCATAATAGAAATAATAATTCAGAAAATAGCAGGATAACAAACCAATAGCTTTTTTTACTGGGAAAGAATCTAGATGACAATCAATTACATTAATAATAAGGGCTACAGTGGCTGTACAAGCTTGCATCCCCACCAACAGTGGAGGAGAGTTCCCCTTGCTCCACATCCTCTCCAACATAAGCTGTTTTTAGTGTTTTTGATCTTAGCCATTCTGATGGGTGTAAGATGGTATCTCAGAATCATGATAGAACTCTCATCTAGTGTCTGATGGAAGAGGATGCAGAGATCCACGGCCGAGCCCCAGGTGGAGCTCCAGGAGCCCAATCAATGAGAGAGAAGAGGGATTATATGAGCGAGAGATATTGAGACCATGATTGGAAAAAGCACAGGGACAAATAGCCAAACTAGTGGAAATGCATGAACTGTAAACCAATGGCTGAGGAGCCCCCATGGAACTGGACCAGGCTCTCTGGATTAGTGGGACAGTTGATTAGCTTGAACTGTTTGGAAGGCCCCCAGGCAGTGGGACCAGGACCTGTCCTTGGTACATGGGCTGGCTTTTTGGAGCCTAGGGCCTATGCTGGGACACTTTGCTCAGCCTTGGTATAGGAAGGAGGGGACTGGCTCTGCCTCTGCTGAGTCTACCAGGCTGGACTGACTTCCCCAGGGGAGACCTTGCCTTGGAGGATGTGGGAATGGGGGGTGGACTGGAGGGGAGTGCTGAGAGGGTGGGAGGAGGGAGGATGAGGGAATCTGTGGCTGATATGTGAAAACAAGTTAATTATAATATAAATACATATAACAATAATGGCCACACCCCTAACCCTCCTGCCCCCCCCCAAAAGGACTTATGAGTAAACCTAACCAGGGAGATGAGCAATCAATGCAAAGAAAATTACAAAACACTGAACAAATGGACATATAGACAAATGAAACAGATATTAAAATAGAAGACCCATAAACAAGGTCACACACAGCTACCTGGGAAGACAGGTTCTGAACATACTGAAGAGCAAACAAGACGCTTGCCTCTCCTGTACAAAGTCAACTCTTAAGTGGCTCAAAGACCTCAATGTCACACATGACATTTCTAAAAAAAAGTGTGGATAAATACTCGTGATATTGGCCCAGGAAAAGGCATACTTTTAAACAGGACACCAGTAAGGAAATAACAGGAATTGACAAATGGACTTGCATCAAATTCAAAACCTTCTGCACAGCAAAGGAATCCATTTCCATGATCAAGAGAAAACCTTGAGGCTGTTGAGATATCTCAGCAAGTAAAGGTGCTTGTCACCAAGCCTGACAACCTGAGTTCAACCCCCAGGACCCACATGGTGGAAGAAAAAAACCAACTTCTGCCAAAAAACAATAGTTTAAAACTTATTTTCAATTAAAAAAAGAAACAATAGGCAGGATGGGCAATAATCCTTGCCAGCAATTCATCCATCAGAAGATTAATAACCAGACTATATAAGGAATGCCAAAAGGTTAACACCAGAAGGAAAAACAATCCAACCACTAAAAATGGACCAAAGTACTGAGCAGACATGCCTCCCAATAGTTGTCTATGCCCAATCATGACATGAGGAAACACTCAACATCTTTAGGCATCAGGAAAATACAAATTGAAACTACATTGACGTTCTTTTTAACCCAGTCACAATGGCACCAACAGCAAAACAAACACAACAGCAAAGCAGTACTAGAGGGGATTCAGGGGTGGGACAGGGATGAGTATTCATAGACTAGTGCTGGGAATTGAAATTAGTATAGCTGTGATGGATGCCAGCAGAGGGTCCTCAAAAAGCCAAAAATAGAATTGCCACATGACCCAGCTGTAGCATCCCTGGATATGTGCCAAGAGGAATCAACATCGGCATATGATGATGACGCCTGCATATGTATGTCTATTTACACTTCTCATACTGGCCAAGGAACCAGCCTAGGTGTCTGTGATGGTTTGAATGAGAAAATCCCCCTTTGGCCTAGGTGTTTGAATACCTTGTCCCCAGTTGGTGGCACTGATTGGGGAGGGGATAGGAAGTATAGCCCTACTTGAATAAATATTCCACTGAGGAGCGAACTTTAAGAGTTTTAAAGCCTTGGGCCACTTCCAGTTCACTCTCCTGCTCCCAGTGCTTGCAATTGAAGATGTGAGCACTCAGATTCTTGCTCCTACCGTGAAGCTTGCTGCTATGCCTCCCCACAGTGATGTATTTTCATGTCTCCAGAACTCTTCCGTCTATAGATAAGTCACTTCTGCTTATGGTGTATTATCGAAGCAAAGAGAAGTAACTAGTACAATGTCTATCAACGGATGAATGTATAAAGAAAACGTAATTTAGAGAGACAATGGTGTACTACCAGCCATAAAGAAGAATGAAGTCATGTCATTTAAAGGCAAATGATGGAACTTGAGATGGTCGTGTTGGAGGAGCCAAGCCAAGCTCAGGAAGATAATGATCCCAAGTGTTCTTTCACATGGCTTCTAAAGGCTAACTAAGTTAGAAGTGGAGACGGGGCTCCACAGTTAGGAGTACTTACCACTCTGGCAAAGGACCCCAGTTTGATTCCCAGAACTTATATCAAATGGCTCATAACTGCCTGTAACTCCAACTTCAGGTGATCTGACATCCTTTGGCACCCACATGCATACACACACACACACACACACACACACACACACACACAATAATAATAATAATAATAATATTAATATTATTATTATTATTATTACTATTAATGTCATTTAAAGCACAAATAAATTAAATTAATAGATAAGACTTGGAGATACAAGAAGTCCTGTTATGAGCTGGAGTGATGGGAGTGGAAAGTAGGGGCAGTGAATGTGAGCAAAGTACATTTTTGCATGGATTTCTCACCATTATTCTGTACAGCTAAAATGTACTTTAGAAACAAAACAACATCTTCTGAAAGAATAAGCTTTACCCAAAGAGAAGTGAGGCTTTGCCCTGGGTTACTAGAGGGATTCGGGAATGTTCCCCCTGAGAGGAGTATCTTTCTTTTTCTGGGGCCTTAATACAAGATAGCCTGTGTGTGTTAAGATAAGATTTGGGAACATTGTGTTCGGTGCTCACATCCGGAAAAACTAGAAAAACTAGAGCCTCGACAGTTAGTCCAAACCTCAAGCGGCTGATGGAGACTGAAGGTCATCGGTGTAGGCAGGCTGTGGCTGGGGGTCAACAAAGAGCCCAGACACCTGAGCTTCCTGCCCGTGAGAACACAACTGCTTCCTTTCCATGTTGTGAGACGGGCCACACATCTCTAAAGATGTTGTAGGTGTAATCGGAATGCTTCCAGATGCTCTTCCTGAACATTGTGCTTTCGCTTCATCCTGGGGTTTAAAAATACATATTAAAATGTCTTTAAAAACTCCACAGGTGCTTCAAAAACACCACGACTACGATTATTTACCCTATTTTTGTAGGTCCACCTATATTTTTCCATTCATTTGCATCACAGGAATGTGTCCATTTGTGTCTGTGTGGCCGCTGTTGTCCTCAGCCTTCCCTCAGAATCCTCATTGCTCAGAGTTTGTAGTCCTATGCTCCATTTTATTCCAGGTTTTAGTAATTTGAGTCTCCTCTTTAGGTTTCCTGTCAGTGTATTTAGTTTTATCGTTTGTTTGGACTTTTAAAAGAATCAACTTTCGGCTTCACTCTTTCTCTGCTTCATATTCCGTCAGCTCTCATTCTTTTCTTCATTGTTTCCTTCTGTTTTCCTTGCTCTGAACATGGCTTACTGTTTTCCTCAGTATTCTTGAGGACAGCTTAGGCTAGCAGCCTGTGCTTCCTTGTTGTGTGACACAAGTATTTGGGACTGTACACACCCCTCTTCACACTGGCTCAGTAGGCACCTGGGGCTATACACACCCCTCTTCACACTGGCTCAGTAGGCACCTGGGGCTATACACACCCCTCTTCACACTGGCTCAGTAGGCACCTGGGGCTATACACACCCCTCTTCACACTGACTCAGTAGGCACCTGGGCCTGTACACACCCCTCTTCACACTGACTCAGTAGGCACCTGGGCCTGTACACACCCCTCTTCACACTGGCTCAGTAGGCACCTGGGCCTATACACACCCCTCTTCACACTGGCTCAGTAGGCACCTGGGGCTATACACACCCCTCTTCACACTGACTCAGTAAGCACCTGGGGCTACTATACATACCCTTCTTCACACTGACTCAAGGTTCTGTAGGGTTGTATGCTTTGATTTCATTTACATTCAAAATACTAATTCCCAGTATACATTTCTTCTTTATTTCATCCATCTATTATTTAGAAACAGGCTGTTTGGTTTTCAGACGTTTGCTGCACTCCTTCATCTCCTCCCCCTCTTTCTTACCTATTTAATTCCATTCAGACTGGAGAACATCCTGTTGGTAAAGGCAGTCCCATGGATCTTTTCACCCTCTGCTTGACCACATAATAATGAATCAGGAACACTTCATTATTGAGATATAAAGACCCCACACATCCTGTTCTGGGATTATTGTACTGTGTGGGGGTGTCTTTCCCGGTTTCAGATTCAACATGTACTTTTTTTCTGCTTAACTTTTACAGGTTACAAATTATTAAAAATATAAAATAACTGAGTGTCTTCATATACATCCCTCAGCAGAACAGAGGACTCTCTCTGCATGTCTGTACTGAGCCATCTCATTGGCCTCCAGAATTCCTGATCAATTTTTAAAATGATAAAACTTCTTGGAATGTGGTTAAATGTCTTTTAAACCAACCCTTCTCAACTAATTTAGTGTACAGCTGTGACTAGGAATCACCTGATGCAGAATCAAGACCTCAGGAGCTATGAAGGTGGTGTTGGTATTTAAAGAAGGCATTTTTCCTGTCTAACCCATATCTCAAGACACTAGCTAATCCAGAGGCTTAGAACTCAAATCCAGGCCTCTTGCTACTCCCCACCCCCAGCAGCATTTTACTACCTGGTATTGTTCTACTGATGATAAAAAAAACCTTGAGACTAAATGACCATGTCATTCAACACCTTCCTCAAAGCAAAAGGTTCACAGCACAGCGTTGGAAGCAAATATCCATGCAATATGGTAAGCTGTCCTCAATGACCAAAGCACTGTGGAAGTTCAAACCAAGAATTCAGTGGGTGATTAATTATTAGCAAGTCTAATAATTCTGAGAAATAGTCACTAGTCAAATATCTAGTCACTTAGTAAGCCAGCAGGCACCCAGCAGAGCCTAACTCACTGTAACTTAGTATAGATGGTTGTTTGATCACAAACTTTCATCTGTAGCCAAAATATTTGGAGACCATGTTCCTATTTAGCAAGGTTTTCTGATCAAGGATGTGGTTGCATGCACAGTTTTGATGAGTCCAGGGACCCACAAAACAAGGACTCCAATCTTCCCATAGAGATCACTCTACAGAATGCTGCCATCCATAAACAGCCCTAATGAGGCACAGAGGGACACTCATTGTCAGACAAAGGCATCCAAAGGTAGAGGTCCTCACTGCCTCCCGGAAGCGAGGCCAGGCTTTCTTCCTCCACCATGAAGATCACTATCCTCTGCTTTACCGCTATCTTCTTCACGACTCAGGTTCTACCAGGTAACAAAATAAACTCTGCAGGGAAAATAATGCTCACCCGAGGTCCAAAAGGCATTCTCACAAGAAATCCAGAAGATCCATTGGTGGAGAGGCCTGTAGTCAGCTGATGCATGCATTTTTCTCTACAACTGTAGGTTGGAGAAAATGACATCAAGGGTGTTTCAAGAGCTTGCACCGCTCTTTACTCCATTATAAGTAAAAAATTGGGACGGTTCTAGTAAATCTTTATCTTCAGAGCTCTCTGTTCTCTTCAGAAAAGTTACTGCTGTAGGGCCCGGCAGAAGGGATTGTGGGAGTTATGACCTTGAGAGACTGCTGCAGCCTACAAAATCCCTAATCCATTCCCGTAAAAACCTGCTTCCTTGGCCTTGACCCTATGCCTGAAGGCTTCAGTCCGGCCCTGGTTTTCCCTTCCTTTTCAAGGCCTACCCTGTAAAAGTAGAACTGAGATAAGGAAATCAGAGAGTGTGTCCTGCGTTCAGCTTGAACCATAAGTAAAGCGGCACTTTGCTTGGAGTAATATGTACAGGCTCCTGGCTTTAACCTGCCAATGAAAGCAAATTAGAAAAATCTCCTTCCTAAAGTCATAGAGCAAGAGATACTAAGCAACACATTGCTTTACAACAGAAGGAATCCAGTCTCTTCTTCTCTGATGCCTGCCGGACCTTCAGGGATGGATGGGGTAGAGTCAGAAAGTGATCTTTCATCTCGCTTACTTTGGCTGCGTGCTTTATATGTGCAAAGAGACACTGTTAAAAGTGTCCAGCAGAAATGTCATGGAGGTATGATTATCTTGATAAATCAAGTTTCTTAATACGTGCAATTAAAGACTGCTTACAGCTAGCTAGTTCACAGTGCTCCATCCTGGGGGAGGGAGGGATGGCTTAGATCACAATTCAGATTCAGGAAATACAAAATGGAAAAGGCAAAGATGAAAGTGGGAAGAAAACGGAAATCAAAAACCAGTTTAGCACTGTAGATATTTACTATGCACTGACCCCCTGCTGTTAAGCAGGCACACAAAGAGCAAAATCATACGGTGACCTCTGATTCACAGAAAGTCATACACCACTCAATTTTGGTTGCTACATGAGATTCTGTCTCCAAAAAACCTTGAAATTTGGAAAACCTCTGTGTGTGTGTGTGTGTGTGTGTGTGTGTGTGTGTGTGTGTGTGTGTTGGTGGGTTTGTCATTTTGGTTTGGTTTGGTCTGGTTTGCTTTTAGGAATATGACTTTTTAGGAATATGCTTTTAGGGTTTCTTGTAGCCCTTAAACTGGCTACATAATCAGGGCTGACCTTGAGTTGCTGATCCTTCTGCTTCCACCTCCCAAGTGCTGGAATTCCAGGCATGCACTGCCTCTCGCCTGTGGTGCTTTGGGTCAAACCCTCATGCTAGCTAGGCAAGTACTCTGGTAACTGAACTAAGTCCTCACCAGCCCCCTTACTCACCTTCTCATTGCCATTCAAACAAAATACAGGATGTGTGATGTCACAAAACGAACAGAGGAAAGGCCATTTCTTCTCACCAAAATGGAAATGAGAAATGATTAGTTAAAGAAGCCGTAGGAAGGTGGGTCGTCTCCCATGGACCTTAGGTAGATATCTGCAGTCCAACTGCAGCTTTGGGAGGTCAGGTTAGGAGAGAGGAAGAGAGAGAAAACAGATGGGAAATAGAAAAGGCTGGGGACATAAGTTGCAACTCTGTCCTCATACCTCCATCACTGGGTCCCTAGATGATCTAATCCTTTCCCCTCGGTCCCGTTTCCTCCTCCATCAGTGCTTTGGCAGGAGGATCTGTGGCTCTGTTCTGAGCTAGATAGAAATGACAGGGGTCCACACTGTGAAATGGACAAGGTTTAGTAGCCAAGAAGTTCATTTTACAAAAGCACCCAATGTCACGTCAATTCTTAGGAGTCCACATGACATGTCACATGCGAAGTTTTGTAACTTAAGGACTTAATGTTTGATATCTTTAGCTGTACAAAGCAGCGTAAAGCGTGTGAACTGAGGGTGACGGCAAATTCCTTCACCTATTTGCTACAGAATGGAAACATGAGCGACTCAAGCTATTGTTCCACGGCCATTTCTTGAATTCCCCCTGTGTGCCAGGGTTCGAGCCTGGCTCTTGGGTGCACCGAGTGTTCTGAGATTTCTGCCCTTGAGCAATTCATCACCAGAGAGTGATGTCAGATAAGGACACAGCCATGGTAGAAAGAGAAGAGAGAGTATCAGGGACTATGGGGGTCCAGCCCCTCGAGAGTCCCCTCCCAGGGTCTGGGAAGAATCTACAACCAGCTGATAATTAATCTTGAAAGAAAAGAAATGAATCTATGTACACGAAATTCCTTAGTAAATACACTTTATTATTCTGTGTCGGTCCTCTCTATATAAGCTTATATATACTCTGCTCTCATTTTTAGCTCATTTCTTGCCCAATTTCTCTTTACATTTATCCATTGTCCCCTCTAGGTTCTATCTTAATTTCTTCATCTAGTTCTGTCCCTTCTAGGTTCTCATCCATCTAGTTCTTTCCCATATCAGCTCCTCTCCCATCTCCTTCTCTCTCATCTCCTTTCTCATCTTGTTCTTCCCCATCTGGCTCTTCCTCATCTTCTATCTCATTCCTCTAGTACTCTCTTCTAGCCCTTCAATCTAGTTCTTCCCCTTCTCAGTTTGTTCCTCCCAAGTTTTTACCCATCTAGTTCTTCCATTCTCTTTTCTCTTCTCCGTCCCTGTGCCCTGGAGGTCCTGGTGTATATACACTTACAAGGAGTATTTCCTTGGCAGTGCAAAGCCAGGCTTCCAGGGTCAAACAGAGGGGTGATAAGAATCACATAGAGGGGCAATAACCATTAATTATCATTTGCAACCCCAAAGGGAAGTGACCAATGTGGAAATGAATTAACTAAAGGCTAAATTCAGATAATATCTAAGAAGAGGGATCTTATATGCTCAACTATAGTTTTAAACATGATTGGTAGAAAATATTAAGAATCTGTAAGTTGCTAGGTCAGTGGGAGAAAATAAAACTGCCTTCTTTTTTCCTGTGGCTCCTATCTGTCCAAGCTATCTGCTGTTTTTCTGCAGGGTGGGGGAAAGTGTGCTTGGTCACTAGGCAACCTATGCACAGCTAGATGCCTCTGGTAATAGTTAAAGGGAGATCTGGAACTAGAGGTAAGATTTGGAAAAGGAGGAAGTTAAGCTTAATTGGCACATCTGCCAGGCCTTCTCAAATGGGTAGTCTGTATACTTAACTCTGTACTCTCTAAGAACAGACTTATATCTGATAAGGTACTTTCCTCCATCTGGGGATGGACCTGCCTGGATGCTGCCAATGATTATAATTACAGGGAGGCTTGAACTGGGGTTCAGGCTGAGCATAGTTGTCAGCGCAGAAGGTTATCTAAATATTCTAGAAGTGGTTAGGTAAGAAGTTAGAGGTCTATAAAGTTAGTAAGGCTGTAAAGAAGGGAGGGTCCAAGCTAAATTGTGTAAAGCTTTTATTTAAGTTCCACCTGACCTAGGTGGTGTCTCCTTGTGGAATTTACCTTGAATCAGGAGACTTGCATGTGGACTGTTATTACTGTTAGTCCTTGAACGTGGCTAAGGGAGATACCTGATTCCATAGAAAGCCTTTCCTGAGGCTGTTCTCCAAATACCTTGAATGTGTATGTGAAGAGAGTGATCAGTCCACACTATTAGCCCTTCTTAGGGAAAAATCAATTGGGAAAACTTTGAAGGCACACATGATTTTCATAACAGAAGACAGCTGATATATAACAAGCCAAGTAACACCAAAAGCTCCTTGGAATTTGGCTTCCTCTGAGGAATTTCTTGATCCTTCCACGTAGTGACTTTGCTATAACCAGCTGAATTCTTATGATATATTCCTGAGGCCTGCAACAAGAGAGGGTTCACAAGGTTTCCCTTCCTGGTTCCTGCTTCCTGATGTAATTGGATACCAGATGACCTAGGAATTGAACCCAGGTCCTCTAGAATATCAGTCAGCACTTTTAACCACTGAGCCATCTCTCTCCTCTTTTTTTGAAAAAGAGGGGTCATATGGTCCCTTCTCTCAGTTGGTAGAGCATGAGATTCTTACTCTCAGGGTCATGGGTTCATGCCCCATGTTGGGTGCCATGTAATGTGGTAAATCTACTGGAGTCTGTTTAAGGAGTACTAGGGAAATTTATTAGAGTGAGGAAATACACTAGCAAATACAGAATGGAGTAGACAGCTGAAGTTGTTCTCTGATCTGACTGGGAGCTAATCCACACCAGGAAGCAGGCAGCAGGGAGAAGGGGCTCATGATCCCTCTCCCTTTCCTTTTAAGAGGTCATGTACAATGGCAAGAAGCACTGCCTCCTTCGGGCTCTATAGGCCAAGGTCATGGGCAGAGCAAATATCATTACAATCAGGTTTTTAAGTATTGGTGTAAAAAAATCAAGTAACAATGAACATACATACAAAGTTATTTCCAGATGTGACCCCTCTCCCCCCAGTCTGTGTACTAAGTAAAAATTCATCAAGTCAAGTAAATAGTTACAATAATCCTCTCTGGGCGTAGTCGGGGGCAAGTTCAAGGAAATCTGTTAACATCCAAATGTTGTTTGCCAATCACACTGCATTGAAACAGAAGTCGCTGGGCTGTGGTGGTACATGCTTTTAATCCCAGCACTCAGGAGGCAGAGCCAGGAAGATCTCTGTGAGTTTGAGGCCAGCACCAAAACTACCCAGAGAAACCCTGTCTTGAAAAACAAAAACAAGGAAAAAAAACAGAAGTTTACATTGGGATGTGTTTAAATAAACGACCCTGCTGCCTGTCCATGGGGCATCAACACAGAGGTGAGAATGCTGCAACCTTTCACTTGGATCCTTCATAGTCTGTTTGTCTCCCCCTCCCCCCTTTCCTCTTCTGTATTTTATTATAAATTCTTGTTCATTCCTCAATAAATAATAAATCAAAATAGCAGAATAGAGAAGGCTGTTTTGTTTTTAATTATTATTTTGTGTGTATGGGTGTTTGGGCTAGATGTATGTCTATGCACAAGTGTGGCAGGTACAGGTATGGGCCAAAGAAGGTGCTGGATTCCTTGGAACCAGAGTTACAGACAGTTGCAAACTGCCATGTGGGTGCTAGGAATTGAACCTGGGTCCTCTGAAAGAGCAGCCAGTGCTCTTAACCATTGAGCCATCTTTCCATTCCAAGAAGATACTCTTTAAAAAGCAGCCTTCACGGGGAGAGATGGCTCAGTGGTTAAGAACGCTGGCTGCTCTTCCAGAAGACCCAGGTTCAGTTCCCAGCACCCATATAGTAGGTCACAACTGTCTGTAACTCCAGTTCCAGAGGGTCTGATGCTATCTTCTAGCCTGTGTGGGCACTGAATGCATGTGGTACGCAGATAGACGTGCAGGCAAAACACCCATACAAATAAAAAGACAAAGTATTAAAGTTTGTGTTCTACCTCATCTTCTACTGTGGTTGGGTTCCAAGTGTATTCCATCCTCTTTTCTGGTCTAGGTGAACTCCTGGTTCCCAATATCCCCTGTGGAGTAGGAAAACCGGTATCATAGCCACTGCCTTTGTCCAGCATCTCAGTCCTTCCTCATCCTTTTTCTGAGTCGACACCCTTCTCCCATAGGAAAAATGCACTCCCTCTCATGCAAGCTTTCAAAGGGTCACCCTCTCAGTAAAGGGAATACACATAACCTTTCACAGAGTGGTGCCAGCGAGAGATGACACATACTCACAAGGATGCAAGTAGCCTCCACCCCTCACTGAAAATGGACCAACAGCCTAAGTGTTAGCTCGGAAACAATAAACTGCTAGAAGAGAATGGTGGAGAATTTAACAAGTTGGGTAGACAGCGTGGGTTTTTTTTTTTTTTTTTTAAATCACACCCCAAGAGCAAAAGCAACAATGTAAAACTATGCAAATGGAATAATCTCAAACTCTAAAGAATCTTTGCATCAAAGAAAACAATCAGAAGAATCAAGGGATGAACTGCTCACTGGGAGAAAACATTTGCACTCCATTTATCTGATGAGGAAGTAATATCCAGAATATACCAGGAACTCAATATACAGCGAGAAAACCTGATGTTTTTGTAAAGGGAGAGTTATTTGAATGGACCTTTCTCAAAAGAGAACACACAAATAGCCAAAAAGTATATAGAAAAATTCTAAGTGCCCAGAAAACGCAAGTTGTGTGCATCATACAGTGTCCCGTCACCCCAGTTGGTATGGCTATTATCAAAAAGAGAAAAAAATCACAAAAGCCAATGAGATCGTGATGGAAAATGACTCACACAATGCCAATGGGGATAGAAATTAGTACAACCAGGAAAGGGAGCAGAGCAGAGTGGAGGCTGCTCAGAGTTACAAGCAGAGCCACCCATGGGGTGGGGTCCAGCAATGGCTCAAATGGACAGAACTATTTTCAGGAGCCATCTGTCTGCAATCCAGTGTTTACTGCAACACGAATCACATTAGCAAAGAAACAGAAAACACACTTAACTCCCTATCTTTGGAGGGATGAAGAAAATGTGATATCTAGATCACAAATGCAATAAAATAGCATCCCATCATTTAAAATGGACAAAATCCTACCATTGTCAGGAATGTGGGTAGAGCTGGAGATTAATTACAATGTCCTGTGAAGCCAACCACAGGAAGAAGAACACCATATTACTCTGTTATAGACACTTTCCCCGAACTGGCAACTCTCTAGTGAGCTCTTCTCTCATGAAGCTTTGGAAAGCTGTCTGAACATTGTTTTCATCTGTGACAACATGGGTAGATTCGGAAAACGTATGAAGTGAAATCAACCCAGCCCAGAAATGTAAATAGTGTGTTCTCACTCACTAGTGGAAGCTTAAGGAAGCTGATAATCTATGAGAGGAGAGAGGATCAGCCATCACTGGAGGATCAGCTGGAGCAGGGAATGGTGAGGAGTGAGAAAGTAGAGAATGGACAATACCAGTGGGGGAGGAAGTTCTGTTACACAGCATGCCATACTTTTAATATGTCGACTTTTGAAGCTGTCATACATGTCTACAATGTATTTAATCATACCCACCACTCCTCCTCCCCCTACTCCGCCCCTCCCTATTCCTTCCCTCCCTGCCCCTCCTCTCCCTGCCCCTCCCCTCCTTTCCCCCAACTCCCAATTTTTGTATTTTCTATTTTTTCTTTTTTGCAAGATATGCCCATAGGTACAGCAGTGTCAAGAACATTCTAGGATCAGGCGTGGCAGCACACACCTTTAATCCCAGCACTCGGGAGGCAGGGGCAGGCAGATCTCTGTGAGTTTGAGGCCAGCCTGGTCTACAAAGAGAGTTCTAAGACAGCCAGAACTGTTACACAGAGAGACCCTGTCTCAAGAAACAAAACGCAACAACAAAAATAAAACAAACAAACAAACACACACACACACACACACACACACACACACACACACACACACACACACACACACACCATTCTACAGTGTTCTGCTCAGATTTAAGACTCCTCCTAAGAAAGAAGTGAATGCCTATTGTGTAAATCTGAACCAGAGTTGGGGAGCTCATAGGCCTCAGGAGTAAACCTACTGCTCTTATTTGTCAAAAGATACCAAGGGATCATATTGTCCTGTTTACCCATAAATGAGAGCAGCTATCAGTCCTCATTAGAGAAGATTCTTTGTGCAGTGGACAACGGTTAACACAGAAACTCACAACTGGTCAGAAAGCAGAGAAGTGACTGTGGAGTACTCAGCCGCAAATGAAACATCTGTGTATCACACACACACACACCACACACACACACACATTCACACACATACCACACACACACACACCACACACACACATTCACACACAGACACAGACACACACACCCACACACACCACACACACCACACACACAGACACACACAGACACACCACACACACAGACACACACACACAGACACACCACACACACAGACACACCACACACACAGACACACCACACACACACCACACACACACCACACACACACCACACACACACACACACCACACACACACCACACACACCACACACACACCACACACACCACACACACACCACACACACACCACACACACACACACACACCACACACACAGACACACACACACAGACACCCCCCCACACACACCCCCACCCACCCCCACACCACACACCACACACCACACGGCTCAGGACCATTGCACCCCCAAAAGGAAGGAAAGATATGAAGAGCCAGGGGCCAGGGGTGAGCAGGGCAAATCACGTCTTCTGGACATGACAGGAGCTGTCCTCATGAGTTTATGGCAGCTGTGATCTGCCTGTATAAGATCTGCCTGAGAGCATGCCAGTCAACATTTCAGCACAAAGTGCCCCACCCTAACTGAGGAGCTGTGGAGAGTTGACAGCTCCTGGGGGAGGGGGAGTTTGTTTTCTTTAAAGGTGTGGCCCCGGGTAGCTGGATAACCTTGCACTGTAAGCATACAGACAGCACAAAGGGAATGCGATGGGCTGCTAGAAAAGATATGTAATATTTAATTAAAGAGTTCAAAGCGCTAGGGGATGTTTGCTCATGTTCGCAGGAAGAGAGTTGCTAATCATCGTCATTTGACCGTTACATGCTGTGTCCACGTAGCTGATGACAACACGGCCCTCCAAAACAGGCATAAACAGTATATGCCATGTAAAAAATTTAATCATGAATTGTTTTCCAAAAAGAGAATTGGCTAAAGATGCTGACCTCTGGTGAAACTGAGAGCACACAGCAGAAGGAAAATGTTAATCATCTGGTTTCCTATTATTAGGTTAATTTGTCACCAAATTTAGAAACTCTGAGGTTTGGAAATATTCCAACAAAAGCAGTTTTTCTTCTTTGCATGTTAAGCTTCACTGACCAGGCAGAACCTCAGGCCCTCAGAAATAAATAAAAGCTCTGCACTTCACCGTCACTGACCTCCTTCCACACTGCTGGCCACTCAACCATGAGACCTCATTCCTGCCTGTCTGTCCTCTTCCTCTTTGTAATGATGATGCCGAGAGGTAAGCCGGGAAATGAAGGCCGGAGCAGGGCTTCTTAGGAGGTCTGCTGAGGTGCACAGCTATGTACTCTGTCCCTTATAACTCGGATGTCAGCATGTGGACTTGAGTGTCCCAAAGTCCAACATCTTCAGAACTGATGGGGTTCAAATTCAGAATTGAGTGGAGAAATCCTATCGACATAAAATGGGGCCCAAGAACCCCACCACTGGGACGGAAAAGCCAAGTAAAGAAACAGGCTGAGAAACAACTAGACTGAAAACTTAAGTCAATATACTTTTTAAAAAAATGGCTACCACCAGCACCCTAGTCTTCAAGGGAGTGTGGAGATAAATTAACTTGTTTGCTGAGTAGATGGAGATAGAGTCTATTGGTGAGACGTGTATGTAAACACTAAGAAGCAAATAAGAAAACTCAGAGGAATTCCCCAGAGGAATTACGGGGAAAGTGAAGATAATGGGAAGCGTCAATTTTAAAAATGTTAATTGTAAGGTGATAGGAAGCACATAAAGAATCTGGTTGCATCCTTGAAACACACAATTCATACATTTGAATGTTAGTTTATAGAATCGAAATTAAAGCCGCTCCAGTTCTCTTTTGGCTGGTTTGTGCAGATTCTGGTGAGAACTTACAAAATTCATTCCCTACTACTTTTTAGGAGAAAGGGGGCTTGCTGAGCATACCTGAGGGAGCAGAGCACTGGGCAGTAGTAACAGCACTGCCCACCGCCAGCAGGATGCCCACATCTCTCTGTCCTCACCGAGAGAGCCCTTCTTGTCTCATCTCTGAGATCCTCTTAGAGCACAGCCAAAGCCTCTCACTTGTGGCTTTGGGCCTAATTTATGAACATCTTCCTATCTAACTTGGCACATAGCTGCACTCTCACAGAGGATTTGATACAATCCTCACTTTATTTCTCAGCCCTAGTCAGAGAGCATGGCTGAGGTGGAGACACTTGCAGGAACACGTGATGTAAAATATGATGGGAATTACCTGAACATAGATGGCACTTTAGCGGTCATACCTTTCACTGTAGATAACAGAAGCCATGCTCACATGAATGATATGCTTTCACTAAGATCACACGTGTGGTTGCAACACTAAGCCAAGTGTCTCTTCCTCTGGCTCATTCTTGTTTCCACCAATCCACGTGGACATAAAAATGGCAACTGATTTCTGACAGACGTTTGCCTCAACGTCTCTTAACTGAGTACTGAGGCAACTAGAAAGATTCTTTGCCACGTGTGACAGCATTAAAGAACCCAGAGGTTACTAAGCTAGGTGGGATAAACCAAAGGTGGCATTCTGCTATATAAGTTAATCGAACTCGGAGCAGACACTATGATGGTGGTTATCAGGGCTGGGAGGTGAAGAGAAGAGGACAGAGGGGGTTGATATAAAAATTCAGTTGGACAATTCAGTGAGTCAATTTTATAGATGAATTCTAAAACCTTCTGACCATAGCTCTTAAAAATGTGAAGAGGTTGGAACTCACAGTAAGTATTCTTATGGTAATAAAATGGAGTACTGAAGGGCTATTGATGAGGAGGAGAAGGAAAAGGAGGAGGAGGAGGAGGAGGAGGAGGAGGAGGAGGAGGAGGAGGAGGAGGAGGAGGAGGAGGGGCGGGGGAGAATTGCCCTCCTGCAGAGCTGACAGGGAACTCAGAGGCCTCTGACCTCAAGATCCCTGACCCTAGAGGTCAACTTTCCTTTGCTCTTCCCAAATCGGTTGCACTGTGAGGACAGAGTTCCTCAGTGGAGGGGTGCACTTCACATGGCCAGGTCTCTTGTGAAAACAGAATGTCAAAGACGCAGGAAGATCAAAGAACAAAGCATGTAACTTTTATTGTGTCCTTTTAAATTCTTTTTGTTGTTTGAGAGCTTTATGCATGCATACAATGTGTTTCGATGAAACCACCCCCTCTTCCCTTCCCTCCAGGTCTTCCTTCCTCTCTCCCTCCACCACTTTTCTCTCTCAGCGTCATGTGCTTTGTTTTACTTTTATTGATTGATTTTTGCTTCAGCTGCTGTTTCTTGACATTCAGGTGGGGGCACTCTAGCACAGGTCTGGAGATGCTGCACCAGTGGCAGCAGGGAAGATGGAGTGTCTGCAAAGGCAGCTGAGGAGTGCACAAGGAGAGGGGGAGGAGGGCAACGCTGTTGGGGAAGCAAGTCAGGGCCAGGGCCAAAGGTTACCTACACTGGAACCTGGACCCCATACCCTAGCCCCTGTGTGCTTCGTTTTTAAAACCACCGAGTCAACTTCTCCTAAGGACCATAAGCAGATGCATGACTTTTATGTAACGTCCACCTTCATCATCAGTGGAAAGAATGAACCTCTGTGGTGCTGGAAAGGCTAGCAGAAGGGCACTGACATACAGCCTTAGCCATGCTCTCCTCAACAGCCAAATGAATTAAGAAAACATGTGGATATACTTGAAGAAAACTTTCAGCTCTGAAAAGTCTCTCCATGCACGACATGCAAATGGCATCGAGTAACTCAATAAAGGTGCTTCTTACACAGTCCTGATTTTCTATAAAGTGAGTTGGAGATGAGAATATATGCATCTAATAAACATGCTGTTGAAACTGCTTCTTGGTGGAGGCATTGATGCCTTTAGTGAAGGGTGATTCACTAGAGAGGAAACAGAACAAGACATTGCATGTCCACTAAAGTTCCAAAGACACCTTCTCCATCATGTTGACAGTAAACACTTCCACACACTTAAAATGTACTGCCCAGGGTGAGGACCACATCTCTAAAATCCCACAAATTAGCCTGCTAACTCCAAGGTGTCTATTAAAAAAAAAAAAAGACATTACTTCTATATAAGCACATGATCTTTCTGTGTAGACAATATTGTGTCTCCCATTCCAAAGCGACCTTCTGGGGTTGGAGCTTCACCCAGATTTACAGTACGTTGAAAGTGAATTAACAGTGCTGTTCAATGTCTTCCTGCATAGGAGAGTCTGGTTTTCTCCCAGGGGAAAAGCAGTGCATTTTGCTGAAAGGGATATGCAAGGACATAGCATGTACATCTACAGATGACACCATCGGTGAATGTAACGATGAGAAGAAGTGCTGTAGGAGATGGTGGGTGCTTGAGCCCTACCCAACACCCATTCCCAAAGCGAAGTCTCCTTAGACTGGAGACAACTGCAAGTCCTTCGAACTCCAGCAAGCACGGACAAGCTTTGCAGACTTCTGCTTAACCACACTCACTTTCTCTCTTGCCTGTAAATAAATGTCCTGAGTCCATACTTACTGGTCTCTGCAAGCCTCTTAAAGTTCTTCCAGAAGTTAGTAAAAGGAGTTGAGAGGGGAAATCTCCACATTGCTTCAGGATGTATTGGAACACCTCTCTGCTTAGTGTCCAACTTCATTACTTTAAAAACAGGGTTTGAGAAATTATTTGGGATTTATCATAGCAATACTCTCCTCTCTAAATAGTATAATAATAATAATAATACAACTAGAAGAAAATGTACAAGAACCTCATATCTTGAAAATATTTGAGCAAAGTGAGCTTCCAAAAAAAAAAAAAAAAAAAAGGTCAAGGTAGAACTTTAAACATGTGAAGTAATGAACATGAAGTACACAATGATTGATTGCCTTCATTGGAATAGAAACCCTCTCTCTCATCTGCTTCTGAAAGCATAGCATTTTTCTAGGCTGGGAGTGTAGCTCAGAAACAAAGCACTTGACTAGCCCAGGCTTGAACCAATAAATATAAATATAATTTTTCACTACTGATGAGTTCTACTTGGAGCATGCATATGGGTAAAAGGCTGTGAATCATGTGATCTTGCTGACACTGCACCTGAGAATTAGGTTGTAATCCCTACTTCCTCTCCCAGAATACAACCTCAAGTAACAGAATCCAAATCCTTAAAATCCAAAAAAGATTACATTTCTTTGTGTCTATTACAAAAGACTAAAAAATTCCTAAATCATATAATTCTGGGAGAACATAACTTTAAATTTCCTTACAATACATCTAATAATGTAAAACAGTAATTTATCCGTGGAACTTTAAAACACGACAGACCATCTTATAGACTAGTATGTACAGTAAAATACTTAAGATAAACACACATGGTTTTGTATAATAACAATGGTTGCACAGGTGAAACAATTAGGAACAAGTCAGATATATCATAAATAAGCCAAAGTGAAATATATGAATGCATACCACTGTGATCAGTGATTATGTGCTTCTCCATTTATAATCGTGGTAGTTTAAAAAATCATGACAGATACACGAAGTCTATCAACAAAACCATCAAGAAGACACTATGTATTCTCACCATCGATGGCCACCCAACAAGCCAAAACCTTTTTATCTTCCACAAGTGAAGAAATACCAAAAAAAAAAAAAAAAAAAAAAGGCATGTCTTCATTAACTGACAAAGTCTCAGCATTTCTGTGCATATGCACAATATCAAAACATAAGGATGCCCCGTTACACTCTGTGCACTGCTTTTGGTGCATGAAAATCTGTTCTAGTTGGTTTTTGTCAACTTAACACAAATCTAGACATTAATTAAGAAAATATCTCTCTAAGACTGGCCTGTAGGGGCATTTTCTTGATTAGTGATTGATGGGGGAGGGTCTAGGCCATTGTGGGTGGTGAACCCCTGAGCAGGTGGTCCTGGGTTCTCCAAGAAAGCAGGCTAAGCAAGCCATGAGGAGCAAGCCAGTAAACAGCATTCCTCCATGGCCTCTGCTCCAGTCTCTGCACTGAGTTCCTACCCTGGCTTTGCTCTGTGATAGACTACAAGCTGTAAGCTGAAATAAATCCTTTATTTCAGTATTGCTTTGGGGCATGGTGTTTTAGAAATCCTAACTAAGATAAAATCCATTCCTCTTACCCTCGCATACAGACTTAAATTGGACAAAAATAATCCTATTGATGCAATAGCATCTTTCATAAGTATCTTCTTACCTCATGGGTCATGTGATTATTTCTAAGTATACAGTTACTTTCAGGTTTCTTCAGGCAAACAGAGCTTTGCTTCGCTGAAAGCTCTTGGAATCTCATCAGCTAGAGGGATGCCAATGCAGGCCAAGGAGAGAGTGTGGGGGGGTGTTTGTGTGTGTGTGCTTTTATGCCTAAGTGTGTACAGGTACCTGCAGAGGACAAAAGAGAATACCAGATTCCCTAAAGCTGGAGTCACAAGCAGTTGTGAGCTGCCTGACATGGGTGTTGGGGACCAAACTTGAGTTCCTGACAGAAGAGCAAGTGCTCTGAACCGCTCTCCAGCTCCTCCTCACCAAATGTCTATGGAGAAGTTAAAGTCTGAAACCCAAACTCAAAGAACAAATATCTCTAAAGACATAGCAAAGCCCAAAGACATCAAAATCTAAATGAATTAGTTCCTGAAATGATCTTTTCCCACACTTGGATCCAAAGTTTTCCGTTAAATAGCTGAAAACTTCAGCATGGGTTTTGGACTCTTGGTCACAAAGACCCTGCAGTGACTTGGGAAGCTTTAATTGATTCAGTATGGAGTCTCCCGTGGTCTTCACGTTCCATCTGAGCGAAGGATCAGAGAAATAGAAACTATACCAGACGGCTGAGGAGACGGCTCATTTGGCAAAGTTCCTACCACACAAGCACAAAGACTTGAGGTTAGATCGCCAGAGTTCTGTTTAAAAGCCCAGCATAGAGCCACGTGACTATAACCCCGGTGGGAGGGCAAACTGGGAGTATCCTTGAAGCTCATTGGCCAGCCAGCCTAGCAACTGATGATGCGCTTAGGGTTCAGTGAGAGATGCCTTCAAAAATAGAAGTAGAGGGCAATCAAGACGAGACCTCCACCCACACATGCACACAAGTGTGTAGACGAATTTCCAAGCGGTCTTATTAAATAAAAAACATAGAGCCAAATATAGGGGTGAAAGCCTTAGAGATCAGGGAAATAGGAATAGCCACCAACTAGCCTTACCTCACCGCGATGCAGCTTCCAAAGTGCCACGACTTCCTGTCTGCCCAGGCTTTTTGTTCTGCCCTCTCATTGGCTCTTAGCCCAGCTTCCTCACTGTTATTGTCACTGCCCGTCTGCACAGACCTCCAGGTCTCTATAGTTGGTGGTGGGATTAAAGGCGTGTGTTACCGCGCTTGGTTCTGTTCCCTAGTGTGGCCTTGAACACTCAGAGACCCTGCCTGCTAAGTGATAGGATTAAGGGTGAGTGCTTGTTTACTTAAAATGGCTTGCTATTTCCTCTGATCTCCAGGCAAATTTTATTTATTAACATACAAAGAAAATACCACCACATTTCAGCACAAATAAAACATCACCACATATATGTGTGTGCACTCCCACTTATACAACACCACACACACATAATAAATAAAAATAAGGTTAACTGAAAAGTTTTTTTAAATAAAAAGAAACAAGATCAAAAGAAAGTAAAATAAAAGTCTCAGCACTCTCCCCTCTGCAGATAGGAAGCAAAGGAAGTAAATGATGACATTCTGGAGTAAGTGGCCATGGGACTCAGCAAGTTCCCAAAAGATAGGGACCCCTTCAGAAGGCTGACCATAGAGTCATGACCAGGGGACTTCCCACAGAAGAAAGGGAAATTAGCAGAGCCTAGGAGAATTCCATTTCTTTGAATATCATCAATCCTAGCTACAAGAGAGTGCCCCGTTTATCACAGGCTTCAAGCCAAATTAGGAGACCCAGAATCCCCAAGCAGCTCTGCTTCAGGAAAGAAACTTGCTGTGCCCTACCCCCAGTTCATGAGACCAGGCTTAGCCACTACACGCTGTCTGCAGAAGTCACTGTGAGGATCCATTCTTCCTGGGAGAACACTAATTTCAGTGTACAAACATCCCTGGAATTCCATCACACTTGCTCTAAAGTCTGTAACCTGGTAAACCTACATAGATCCACAAAGCAGAACCCAAGACAAGATAGTGCCCTACAATACAGGGACTGGTGCTTGGCATAGTGGGAGGTATGGTTTGAGGTTTGACCCCTGTGTTCCAAGATTGGTTCCCCCTGCCTGCACCCTTAGTGTCCATTGCTGCCTTCACCAAGTGCCAGCATTTTTGACAGAGTGCCTTCTTTACTTCAGTAAAAGCATAGACACACCAGAAGTGAAGGGCTGGAAAGAGCTATTCCATGCAAGTAGAAAGAAAAAAAGAGATATACACAGAAGCAGCTACACTCAGTGAGCTAATACCGAGGGGGTGGGCAAAGAAGAGATCAACAGGTCAATTCAATATGAGGAAAATAACCATTTTATATACAACCACTACTGGAGTACCCAATTACACAAAGCAAAAGTAGACTGCCCCAGCCAGCAGGGTTTCAACGGTGTGTGTGTGTGTGTGTGTGTGTGTGTGTGTGTGTGTGTGTGTGTGTGACCCACCTGTGGGAGTGAATGAAAGGAACAGGGGACACGAGAGACAACAGCAAGACAGGATTCTGATCAAGCTGCAAACTTTATTTTCCTCAGCAAGGCTTATATATCACAGGAGGGGAAGGGGCAGGAAGGAGGGAAGGGGAAAGGGGCGTGCAGGACATGGAAGGGGTGCAAGACGTGGGTGATGTGCAGATTGTGCAACTGCAAGATGTCGGCTAAGGTGACTGGTCAGGGGCCATTTATTCTGTTGCTAGGCTACCTGACCATGGAATGCTCCTTACGTTTGGTTGTCATGGCACCTGACTATGGGATGTCTTCTTATCTTTGGGGGGCCTCTGGTTAGTAAACAGGTGTTACTGCTCTGGGAAAGGGCAATGGTTTTATAATTTGTTCTCCGGCCTAGCTAGTACTTTTCCATGGTTCATGTTTGGTTCCTGACATCATAGACATTGTTAGAGCTTATGATGTTTAGTGTTAATTGTCACTTTGATGTGATCTGGAATAGCCAGGGAGATGGGCCTCGGGCCCAGGTGTATTGTTGTGACTACTTCCTCAGAACAGAAACGTTTCATGCTATAGAGAAGAGGGAGACTCATAAGACACACAACTCTTATAATACCTGTAAGACCGAGGAAGCTCAGAAAGCCACAAGACCTAGGAGGCCCCTCTGCTGTGGGATGTCTTTCTGTATGCTGTGAATGTGTGTTGCTCTGACTGGTTGATAAATAAAGCTGTATTGACCTATGGCCAAGCAGCTTAGAGGCAGGTAGGAAATTCAAGCAGATAGACAGGAAGAAGAAAGGAGAGAGAGGAGGAGAGAGGAGGAGATGCCAGCTGCTGCCGAAGGAGAAGCCACATGCCAGCAGGCTGTTAAAGCCATGGAACACGCGGCAAAACACAGATGAATAGAAATGGGTTAATTTAAGATATAAGAGCTAGCTAGAGAAAAGCCTGCCATAGGCCATGCAATTGGTAATTAATATTAAGCCTCTGAATGATTATTTTATAAGCAGCCGAGGGACCACACAGCTGGGTAGGACACAGGAAAACTTCCAGCTACATTTGGCACTCACCATCGGGCATTGATCCACGTAGACCTAAGGAAGCTTAAAGATTCTGAACGCACAGAAAGGGAGCCACACTGAGCTTCCTAGTCTCAGTCTCATGCCAGCATCAGGGTAGAGACTCGTCTCTCCTCAGCTGCCTTTGAGATGGAGCTGGCCGCCAGCTGCCATAAGCTAAGCAGCATGGCAGATTCCCGCCGCAGTACACAGTGACATCTGCAAGCCACTCGGCACACTGCTTGGTGAATTTAGCTTTCACTAGTAACAGACAAGTACAAGTAATACCAACACATAATATCACACCAACAAACTCAGTGATCTGAGTGACATCATCTTGTTAGTATAATGTCAATGCGCTGTTTGGGTGAACAAATGTTTGTTCACATACCTCCAGACAAAGCCCATGAGTCACCCTCCTGTCCTGAGCACAGTGCACACTAAGGACCTCCTTTTATCACACCACCTAAGTGAAGTGTATCAGCAACCCCAGGAGTCACATGGTAAGAAAATTTGTCCAGAAATTGATGGGTGAATAACCAAAAACCCTAGAGTAACTTTATAGCATTTAAATAGTGAAAGTATAAACACAAAATAAGAATAAGTAAAGGTATTGTGGAATATCGGTGAAGTCCATTCTATAGCCATTAAAATTATTTGTTTACATTGTTCTGAAGGGAGGCTGGACATGACAGAAGTATGATATATGCATCCTGGAAAGGTTATAATGGAACATACTTTGTACAACTAGTATGCATTGTTTACTCTGGCAGCACATATACTAATATTGGACTCATGCAGAGATTATTAGCATGGCTCCTGTGCAATGAATATGCACTAGTCATCATATTTTCAAAGTGTTATATGGAAAGAATGGAATGGGGGAAATATTTGGAACAAAATTAAAAACTAGAAATAGATCTGTGTTATTTCCATTCTATCCCTCTGATGAAACACCATGACCAGGGCCAAAGTGATGGCTCAGTGGTTAAGAGCACTGACTGCTCTTCCAGAGGACCTGGGTTCAATTCCTAGCACCCACAGGGTGGCTCATAACTGTCTGTAATTCCAGTTCTAGGGTACCCAATACCCTCACACAGACATACACGCAGGCAAAACACCAATGCATATAAAATAAATAACTTTTTTTAAACACCATGACCAAGGCAACCTATAAAAGGAAACATTTAAATAGAGGCTTGCTTATGGTTTCAAAGGGTTAGTCTATGAAAAAAAGGCCATGTAAAGATGTAAAATACACAGAGTCTGGAATGCAGATCGGCAGGCATGGCGCTGGGGTGTAATGGGTAGCTGTTCCAGCTTTGATCTGGAAGTACTACCCCCACTGAGGCTTACGGTAACTGTCACGCATATGAAGCAGAGCCAAGAGAGGACCCCTGAAGACCCGAGATCTGGATGGGCTGGCTCTCTTGGTTCCTGGACCCTGGATGCTGGAGGTAGACCAAGCAGAGTTCTCTAGAGAACATTGCTGGACTACGCTACACCTTTCCCAGACCCTGTAACCTATCCCTTCACTTGTAAGTTACCCCACAAAATAAACCTCCCTTTTAACTATGTGGAGTTGCCTTAATACTTCCACCAATATTGGGGCAATAGCTGAAAGCTCACATCTGATTACAAAAAGCAGGCAGAGGGAGAGCAAGACTGGGCCTGATGTGGGCTTTTGAAACCTCAAAGCCACCCCCAGTGACACACCTCCTCCACCAAGGCCACACCTCCTAATCCTTCTCAAAACAGTTCCACTAACTGGGACCAGTCATTCAAACATATGAGCCTATGGGGGCCTTTCTCATTCCAACCACCACAGGATCCTGAGAGGAAGAAATTTGACCAAAAAACAAATAATAAGCCAAAATAGCAAGAATTTTTTAACTGTAGAATGCTATAATATATTTATCATTATGTAGAGAATCTTACTAGTTTCCTGGTTTTCAGATAAAAATATACTATTTAAGAATAAGAATAAAAATATTGAGTATCCTAGATGAGCAGATACATGCTTTTAATCCTAGCACTGTGGAGGTAGAGGCAGGTGAATCTCTTTGTGCTGTGAGATAATGCTCTTGTACACTGTAAAGATTTGTCACTCAAATTGGTTTAATAAAATACTGATTGGCCAGTAGCCAGGCAGGAAGCTTAGCAGATTAAATGCTTAAGTGGTCAGAAAGAGATAAATATACGCAGTAAAGACAGATTCAGGAAAAAACCCTCTAAACTGTTCACATACAAAGTGTTTAAAATATATGTAGTCTTGGGAGAGTAAAGAGAAGGTATGGACAGTCATAAAAAAAGAAATATATAGGGTTTTTTTTTTTGTTTTTTTTTTTTTTTTTTTTTTTTTTTTTTTTTTGAGCTGAGAATCAAGCCCAGGGCCTTGCACTTGCTAGGCAAGCGCTCTACCACTGAGCTAAATCTCCAACCCAATATATAGTTTTAAAATAATAAAGTCCTTAAAAGGGAGTAAAGTAAAAGAAAAAAAAGCCACGTTAAGATGTAAAATACAGAGAGTCTGGATACTGTATGGTATTGTGTTGTTGAATTGTTTGACTGCAGAAGAAGGAGCAACAGCAGCTAAGACACATTGGATTATAAATGTTGCTGGATTCATCCAACCTATATATTTTGAAAATGCCTTAACTTCAAAATTTAAGTCAAAAGATATGTTACTTTGGAGAAGAGTTTATGCTTTATTTCCACAGAAAATGAGAGGCTGTGGATTCATTCTGTGTTTTAAAAAAAATCAGATTTTTGGTTGGGGATTTAGCTCAGTGGTAGAGCGGTTGCCTAGCAACCACAAGGCCCTGGGTTCAGTCCTCAGCTCAAAAAGAAAAAAGAAAAAGAAAAAAATCAGATTTTATTGAAGAAGACCCCCTAAAAAATCTCCAGTGGAAACAGATGGCCCAAACGATCCAGTGTTTCAGAACACCTCTGTTGCAGTTTCCTCTGAGTTCTGCATCCGGAAAGGCTTCAAGGCTGCTGGCTGAGATGATCCAGCCTCACAGAATTCTCCAGTCAGGACTTGACCATAATCCTAAATTTTCTCAGGATGCCCATAAGATTAACAGTACCCCCAATAAGCAGGAAGTAGCCTAGAAAACTATGCCCACAAAATGGATTATGGATGTTTGTCTTTGTTTAGGGGGTTGGTTACAAATTGTTGTTGGTCATAGTCAATCTCTTTCTAAAAGAAGAAAGGGGGATATGATATAGAAATGATGGAGGAAAAGTGTAGATTGTTAAATATACTTTAATCCAAAAAACAACTGTTAATCTTACATATTTTACATCAGTATGGATTTTGGTTTATTGATACAAATTTAAAGTTAATTTTGTTATACTGTATATATATATTTCTACTCTTGTTTAGGGTATTATGTTTATGCAGCTCATTTAAAAATGTAATATAAAATTAAGAAATAGGGATTAATAGTTATCTATAATCACAAACTTATGGTCATGTTAGGCATGTTGTCAAGGTCATACAGAAATATATTTCAGATACATAGGCAATCTTCAAACACTTCAAAGACCTACAGAATATGGCATTTAAAATGTTTTAAGAGCTCATACTTTTCTCAACAGTGAGACATGTCTACTCCTGGCATCACCAATTACTTCAAAGAGGATGATGGGCATCGAAGAAACTCCAGATGGAGCTTGTTTTCTTTATGGCAAAAGCAAGCCCTGTGGGCAAAGAAACTGCCCTTGCCTCAACTGCTGACAGTATGCTATACAAATTGGATAAGCAGGAAGGACACAAAAGAAAGTGACTGCAGAATTTTGCCAAAACAAGGTGGGACAGTCCTTTAGAAATCCTGCTTCACCGGGCGTTGGTGACACATGATTGTAATCCCAGTACTCGGGAGGCAGAGGCAGGTGGATCTCTGTGAGTTTGAGGCCAGCCTGGTCTCCAAAGTGAGTTCCAGGAAAGGCGCAAAGCCACACAGAGAAACCCTGTCTTGAAAAAGACAAAAAAAAAAAACCCAAAAAATCCTGCTTCACAGATAAGACTATCAGATATGCTAGGCCTGTAGGCCAAAGATGGATGCCCCGACATTGCAGAGGAACTTTGGATGACTGTCTAGGCAGCCTGATGTCTCTGTCATTAGGTAACATTACATCTTTCTGGGGTCGCTGCCACTGCTGCCACCACCACCCGGTCTTTCTGGAGTCTTTGATGGAATTGAAGACTAGATAGTTATAGTTTTCTTCAGTTATAATAAAAGATAATTAGATACAAAACTTTAGACTTACCAAGATAAGATAGATAATTAAATATTTTCTCTAATTTTGTCAAATGCAAATGGATTGGATATTATTAGTATGATTCTTACTTGATAACTGTTTTTGTTTTACTACATTAAGGTTAAAACCTTCCTTTTTAATTAAACAAAAAAGGGGAAATGCTGTGAGATAATGCCTTGTACACTCTAAAGATTTGTCACTCGAATTGATCTAATAAAATGCTGATTGGCCAGTAGCCAGGCAGGAAGTATAGATGGGATGAGGAAACTAAGGATGCTGGGAAGAGGAAGGGCAGAGTCAGGAGTCACCAGCCAGATACAGAGGAAGCAAGATGAGAATGTTGAACTGAGAAAAGGTGCCAAGCCACATGGCTAAACATAGTTAAGAATCATGGGTTACTTTAAGTGTCAGAGCTAGTCAGTAATAAGCCTGAGCTAATGGCCAAGCAGTTATAATTAATATAAGCTACTGTGTGGTAATTTGGGAGGTATCTGCTGGGTATTTGGGAGTTGGTGGAACAGAAACTTAAGTTCCAGTCCAGCCAAGGATACATAGTGAGAGACCCTGTCTCAAAATAAATTAAAATAAACAGTATAGAGGCACAAATTCACACGTGTATGTCTTTATCCATATAAGAATTATTAGTAATTTAATAATAAGGTAAGGAAAGATGTAGAAACCTGTGGGGTATGAAATGAATGTTATGAGGGATAGGCGATGAGGGGGGGCAGTGTAAAGGGGAAAGTACTGAGATGACTGGAAAGGGGGCACTTTTTTGGGGTGAGGTAGAAACCTTGTGCAAGGGAAACTCCCAGGATTCTACATGGATGACTCTAGCTAAGAATCTTAGCAATAGGGAATATGTAGCCTGAACTAGCCATCTCCTGTGACAAGGCAAGACTTCCAGTGGAGGGATTGGGACACCAACCCAGCCATATAGCCTACAACCCGTGGGATGTGCTTGGGTAAGGGTGACACAGAGATTGTGGGAGTGGCCAACCAATGACTAGTCCAGTCTGTGACCCATGCCACAAGAGTGCATTCACCCCTCACACTGCCTGGAGTGCCAGGACCCAGAGGCTGGATGGCCCAGAGACTTAGACTTCCAAACATGTTTGGAGAAAAAAATGTCAATGTAATGATGCCTAACAATATTCTGCTTTCCTCACAGACTACTGCCTAGCCCAGATGTCATCAGAGAGTAACTGATGCAGACCCACAGCCAAACATTAGGCTGAGCTAAAGGGATCCTGCCAAAGAGAGGGAGGAAAGATTGTAGAAGCCCGAGAGGTCAAAGACATCACAAGAAAACCCACAGAATCAACTAACTTGGGCTCATAGGAGCTCACAGAGACTGAACTACTAACCAAGGAGGCTGCATGGGACTGACCTAGGCCCTCTGCATATATGTGACAGTTGTATAGCTTGGTCTTCTTGTGGGACTTGTTACTAGTGACTTTTTGAGAAGCTACACTCAATAAAACCTGTGATTTCTGGGCCAAGTTTACTTTCTGACAGTAAGTTATCATCTCTCTTCTTCTGCTGTAACAACTTGTGCTTGATGGCTGATGGCTCTCTCACCTTTGAGGAGAGCCATTGTCAAAGCATTCTCTCTGTCCCCACAGAGGCCCTGGGTGACCTGGCAATGCCCTGGTGTTCACCGGCCTATAGCCTGAGTAGAATTATCCTTTGATGTCTATGGTGGCAGTTGGCAGCTGGGCATCACACAGTGTTCCTGGGCCTCCAGGCATCACCATCTCATTCCAAATCTATCACACAGGGAAACACATTGATTGAAAATGTTAAAAAGTCATTAAAATTCTGCTTTCAATGTTCCATAAATAACTTCTATTTCTTCTTACAAATTATATCACTTTACCACATAAACTGTGCTTCAAGAAGCCTACGGTTTGAAGATATGAGACAAAACTCAGCATATTTTGGACTCATGATCAAAGATGGTAAAAACTCAAGCCAGACTCCCCTGAGTGAATGCAAGAGTTATCAACAAGTAGCACACACCTGCAAGGACCTTCTAGAATGCTGGAGAAGTGGGGGCCCACGTGTCTCTGTTTCAGCAACTTACAAGGAGGAAGGACCTGAGCCTGGGCTTAGAGACAGACACCCCTAGAGAGTTCCTTCCCCTCATGTGTCCCCTTAGTCTAGAATGTGTGCACTCTCTCAGGACCTCTAGTCACATCCCCTGGTTAATCTATCATCCTGACAATGGCATCTCCAAAGTCTCAATATTCAGGACGAACATGCATGTAGTCTAGTCTCTGAAACCCCCAAACAGAAGGAGCACTCTAGCAAGTCTTGGCAGGAAAAGAATTTCCATCTTATTGATGAAAAGTTCCCTATGTGGAATGAGTCCATCTGGAAAGCAATGAATATCTTGGGGCTGGAGAGACATCTCAATAGCTGAGTACTTGAGTTCAGTTCCCAGCACCCACATCAGGTTGCTCACAACCACCTATAACTCCAGTTCCAGGGAATCTGTCGCCCTCTTCTGGCCTCTTTAGGCACCTACACTCATGTGCACATTCCTGTACACAGACACACACACACACACACACACACGCACACGCACACGCACACACACACACACACACAGGTGTTGTTATTTTTTTAAACAACCTACCAAATTTTTAAAAGTATTTATTTATTACATATTCAGTATTGTGCCTGCATGTATGCCTGCAGGCCAGAAGAGGGCACTAGATCTCATTATGGATGATTGTGAGCCACCATATGGTTGCTGGGAATTGAACTCAAGACCTCTGGAAGAACAGCCAGTGCTCTTAACCACTAAGCCATCTCTCCAGCCCCTGTTTTGTTTTGTTTTTAAGTTATAAAGATCAGTATCAAGGATATGGGCATACTTTCGAAAGTTGGGGTACTTCTGTCTCCTGTAAACTTTCCCTGGGCCCCTCAAACTACTGTGGTATCCACTATGTTTGCCTCATCAGAGCCCAACAGGTAAGTCATGCTACTTCGACAGAAATATGCCCATGTTGCTATTCCACTTGCATTATATACCTTTGTGTGTTTTATAACATCTTTATTTTTCCTACATTATTTCACAACTGGGAAGTATGAACAACTTGTGTTCAATAAGACTTGCCATGTAGAAGTTAGCTAATCTCATTCAGTTAACTCGGAAATAATAACCGAAGTTTTTTTTCCCCACATCTCCCTAATCCTATGTATAGTTTCAAATCTAAGTGTCTATTCCCTTAAAATACTGACAAATCAGCACAATGTCACATCAAGGGTTTCTCTTTCCATTACCAGGAAATGAAGTGAATAGTTTCCCTTGGTAAGTGAGGGCTTAACTTGCACAGCTCCAGAAACCCTAAGGCAACAGATTGTTAGCTGCACATCTATCTCCCCACCTTCTCCAGGACCGCCCTTTCCTTCTGCTGTGTTTACCATCTGTGCCCACACCCAGCCAGCATTTGGTAAATGTGCTCAAAGTGAACATCAGTCCTGTCCGTTGCATGCTGCCTCCTGGTACGAAGCCTTATCGGAACCCAGAAATGTTCTTCTATTGAAAGGTTCAATAACCATGCAGCAGCACACCACTCCAGGGCCAAACAGAGGCTCTCCTCATCCCAGCCTCTGATTCTCATAACCTCCCTACTCAGCCATGAGGGTCCTGCTCTCAATCCTGGGAGTCCTCACCTTGTTGTCCATATCTCCTCTTGGTAAGACAAAAGCTTTTTATCCCAGGGATATTAAAATAGAGGTGAAAGAGAGGGTATGCTGTGTAAGAAATTTGAGGAACCGAGAAAAGGAAAGTGGGCAATTAGAAGAAGGTGGGAAGCCAGGTGGTAGTGGTGCATGTCTTTAACGGCAATTAGAAGAAGGTGGGAAGCCAGGTGGTAGTGGTGCATGTCTTTAACGCCAGCACTCGGGAGGCAGAGACAGGAGAATCTCTGAGTTCCAGGTCAGCCTGGGCTACAAGGTGAGTTCCAGGACATCCAGGGATACACAGAGAAACCCTGTCTAGGAAAAACAAAAGCAAAAACAAAAAAAAAAGATAAAAGAAAAGAGGCACAGAAGAGGCACATCCTCCTCCACCACCGGTCCTCCTGGGTTCACAGAAGGTGTCAGCACTGGCAGAGGCCGCTGCCATGTGTTTCTCTCTCCTTCCTTCCTTCCTTCCTTCCTTCCTTCCTTCCTTCCTTTCTTCCTTTCCTTCCTTCCTTCCTTCCTTCCTTCCTTTTTCTTTCTTCCTTTCTTTTTTCTTTCTTTCTCTCTTTCTTTCTTTCTTTCTTTCTTTCTTTCTCTCCTTTCTTTCTTCCTTTCTCTTTTTCTTTCTTTCTTTTTATTTTTTGTTTTTTGTTTTTTTGAGACAGGATTTCTCTATGTAGCCCTGGCTGTCCTGGAACTCGCTTTGTAGACCAGGCTGGCCTCGAACTCACAAAGATCCGCCTGCCTCTGCCTCCTGACTGCTAGGAGTAGAGTAGAGGCGAGCGCCGCTGCCGCCACCACCCAGCTGTATTTCTTTAAAGTTGGTTGAAACTCATATGGTTTTACTTAATCTGTGTGGGTATTACATAAGGTGGGAATGATGGCTCCACCTGAATTCATTTTTACTGTTTATTAGCATGTATTAGTTATACACAATAATGGGTTTCTTGTGACATTCTCGTACATGATCTATTTTGATTATATTCAATTCCCCGTCTTGTTCCCATCCCCCACCACCTTTCTTCTTCCCGACTGACCTTCTACCTCCAGCTTCACGTCTTTCTTTCTTTTTTTTTGATATGATGAATTTCCTTGGGTTTGTTTGTGTGTTTAGAGTTTTTGTTTTGTTTCATTTTAGATAATAATATAATTACCTTGGCTTTCCTCCCTCAAGCCCTCCCATACACCCCTCCTTTTCTCTCTTTCAAATTCATGCCTTTTTAAAATGAATTGTTACTTCATGCATATTAGGAATATATGCAAATATAACTTGTTCAGTCTGCATAATGTTACTTGTATGTATGTTTTCGGGGCTGATCCTTTGGTATTGGATAACCAGTTGGTGCGCTCTTCCCTGAGGAAGACTATTTCCCCACACTCAGCCTTCCTTAGTTGCCTGGAGTTCTTCGTGAAGGGATGAGGTCTCTCCTGAACTTTCTCTCTTACACATTAGCATGTCTATTCTTGTCATGTCCTTGTTCAGCTCATGTGTAGGCAGGCAGTCATGTTGGTGAGACTTTATGGGTGTCGCTTCTGACGTTACCAGGAGACACAATCTCACAGCAAACTCCCTGCTCCTCTGGCTCTTGTCAACTTTCCAACCCCTCTTACACTATGTTTGCTGAGCCTTAGATGCTGAAGTGTTTTGTAGGTGTGTCCCTTGGGATCGGCCTCCGTGACTCTGCAATTTGATTGGTTGTGGTCTTCTATAGCAGTCTCCATACATGTCTGTTGTTTTTATTGTTATTGTTGTTTTGCCTTTTTCTCTTCCTTCCTTCCTAAGGCCGTGTGTGTGTGTGTGTGTGTGTGTGTGTGTGTGTGTGTGTGTGTGTGTGTGTGTGTGTGTGTGTGTGTGTGTGTGTGATCCAATGAGTCTCATTAGACTGCACTGAGACCACTTTTGCAGGCACTGATGCCCAGTGCAGAGAGAAGCTTCTCTGACAGGCTCACAACATCGCTGCCCTATGGGCACAAGCAGCTACTTAGAGGGTGTTGATGGATCTGTCATGTCCTTTAGCAAAAAAGCAGCAGCCCTTCCACTAGGGCCTACGATCTCCCCAGCCACTGGCCTTTGACTGGGTTTGCAGCACCAGATGTGTTTCCAGGACTAGACTTCCTGTGGATCAGGATCAAATCTCATTTGCAAGTGGTCGTTTGTCTGTGTGGCAGGCTTGCTGCTAATGCACCCAAGGGCTGTCTGTATGGTACTTGGAGCGTGCAGCTGAGCAAGAGCTTCCCTGGAAGCCTGCACCATACCTTTCTGTGCTCTGACGGCAAGCCAGCAGGAGAAAGCATCATCACTGTTCCAGCTCCATCTTCTATGTCCTGTGACCCAGGCATGTGGTGTTGTCAGCATCAGAGGCTTACCACTGGCAAGTTCACCTTATTAGCCACCTGCCAAATCATCAATTTAATCTTTCCAAATTAAGTTCAAAATCTACCAGTGTTCTATAAGAAACACATATGCCTGGATTTACATTAATGTCTATTGATTTGTCTTTTCAAATACACACACTACCTAAAGTACATTTTACTAGCTACAATGAAAGATTTCCTTGACCCTTAGTGTTTCTTTGTATTTTTATTGAGATGTAACTCACCATAAAAGTCACTCTTCTTACGTTTGCCCTTAAGTAGTTTCAGTATATTTAGTAAATTATGCAGCCATCACCACTATTGTAAAATATTCACATCTTTCCCTCTTTCCTGATGCCCTGGTCTCTCCCACAATAGGCCTTGAATATAGACATAACAATATGACCTGTGGCCCTTTGGTCTGGCTTCTTCTTCTCAGAGCAATGTTTCTAAGTCCCATCACTGTATGTCATTCCTTCTGTTACTGAAAACTGTTCCACTGCCCTGAGGAGATGGCTTGGTGGTTAGGAGCACTGGCTGCTCTTCAAGAGGACCAGGGTTTGATTCCCAGCACCCACGTGGTGATTCACGGCCGTCTGTAATTCCAGTTCCAGGAGATCCTATGACCTCTTCTGTCCTCTAAGGGCACTGCCTGCATGTGGTACACAGACAAAACATGCATATATATGTATATGTATATATATATATATATATATATAAAATTTAAATAACAATAGAGTGTCTCCATCCTACTTAGATGTTTTCATTTAGTCTAGATTCCACATGACAGAAAACATGATGACACATACCTGAAATCTCAGCACTTCAGAGGCTGAGCCAGGAGGACTGGTGAGTCCAAAGATAGCCTGGGCTACATGATAAGTACCAGGCTTTGCCCTATTTCACACTCCCAAGGTGGTGCGCAGGGTCAGCACCTACTAGTGTCTGTCATTCTGTTCTTCATTGCAGTCGTATGATGGAGGTGAAGTGATATCCCGTTGTAATTATCATTACCTAAGTCCTTGTCAGATACAAGTGTGCCATTCAAGGGTACATAGTAAGGTTCTGTTTCAAAATCCAAAGAAGGGAAAAAGAGGAAACATTCTATGCTTTCTTTCTGGTCTTGCTTACTGGGGTGATCTTTAGTCCCATCTATTTTCCTGCAGATGATATGTTCCATCCTTTATAGCTCGATCCATTTCTTTATCCGTTCATCTGTGGATGAGCACATAGACTGATCCCATGATGCAGCTACTATGAGCACATTTGAAATAATTTTGCTTCAAAAATTCACCTGCTTTTTGTTTGTTTGTTTGTTTTTGCACCATAAGCAGAAATGTCTAGTGAATAGTTCTCTGCCCCTCCCCAGTGGCTACTTCATTTACCTGCTCTTTCCAGAAGAACTTATCATTTGCCTGTATTTACCACCTTCTTGTCTTCTTTTTTCCCCCACTGTTTCACGTGTTCTTTAGCTTTTTTCTTTTCTTTTCTTTTTCCTTTTTTTTCTTTTTTAATGCTGAATGTCATTTATTGAAGGAGGAAGGAAGTCTTAAATACAGGCTTACAGCAAAATGGGAGAACCCTGGAGGGCAGAAGTTTGTTACCGATGTTTTAAAATCTTGCATCTAAGCTGTTAATGCCCAATATGCTGGATACACAGACAAGGAACTTTCCTTAAGCATTCAGGAGGGTGGAATCTTGCAGGGAATTAGCATAGGGAGATTATCAAGGTCAGCAAGCAAGGCAACAGTTACCCAAAATGGGGGCCAGGGCCCTACAGGGCCCCACTTTTACTAAAAAATGAGCTTCTGACTTAGGTTGTGTGGGACGTCAGCATGTCACCTTACCTGTCATGGAGATGCCTGCCCAGGCCACACAGGTGCTCTGTCTTAGGTTGGTGAGGGCCCCCCAGGAATTACCCATCTCTGAATACTCATTATCATACAGGCTCAATCGTGTGTGAGCTGCAGAGTTAACTGCTGCCAAAGATCTCAAAATGGCGCTGGGCTTGCAATCTGTGTGTTCGACACAGAAAAGACCAACAGAAGTCTTAACCCACCCAGAGCCAGTAGGCTAAAGGCAGCTGAGCCATTCCCTTCCTTAACGAGCCTTACTGCAAATTGGAGTCCTTGTAAGATGTATCCCAAAAGCAAATGGAACTTGAGTTTGTAAATTTAAAACTTTCAAAGCCAATCAAAATGTATGTAACTGTTGATTTAAATTTAACATGCCCAACAGAATGAAAGATTAACTAACTGTGGTAGCTACTTTTGCTGCCAGGGTCTCCACTGTGCTAGCTGTAGTGAAATGACAATCCCAGAAACAATAGCAGCAGTGGCCACTACTGCTATAACAGCAACAACAGCAGCAGCAGTGATGTCAAATTCTCTTCTGGAGCGTGTGGGCATCCACTGGCATGGACACAACTCGTGGAGCACGAACCGCCGAGGCCCATTTTTCTTGATCCCAGCACGACTTAAGCTGGCAGCTCTGCAAAAGAACAACTAAGAACCATAAAGGAAAAACAGGCAGTTCACAAGGAGCAGAACTAATGGTCTCAGAATGGCTACATTCAGGCTCACAAATTTTAAGGTATCTTCAAAGGGGGCTAAATGAATTTCAGGAGGCCAATAAATGTTGCAGAGAGCCACTCCTGAAAGGTAGGTACTACACCAGCTTGAAGAGGATTGTGAAAATGAAAAGGCTTAGCTGGCATGCTACTGTGAACAAGTGGAGTTCAGTGACCTTCAGGGTTATCCTTAATCTCCAAGGTGTCTGGGTGACATGTTCTCAAACATACTTGAAAAAGCAGTTACTACACATTACCTTCTGGAGAATCCAACTGCATGGCTACAGTTCCTAGGCTTATGTTAATGCTTGCCAAAGCTGGCCAAATGAGCTCTCAATCCCCATTGGCATCAGAAGGGGAGAGTTTTTCACGAAGACCCATAGGTCTCTGCCATGTTGGGCTTCAGCAGCAGCCACAGGGAGGACACAGCGCTCAGGAACCCAATGAGGAACCTCATTGTCCTGAGGAAAGACATAAACAGAACCCCGGGCCCACACCAACACCAGATTGTGTCCCCTCCAAGTGCCAGTAGAAAGATCCTTCCATGGCTCCAGAGGGTGATTTGCAACATGAGCCCAACAGTGCTTATCTGCAGCGGATACTCCAGCTGAATCCACCGATAAAAAATTTTAAATATATAAAACAAGGGAAAGAATAGAATGTGAAAAAAATTTTTTTAATTTAAAAAAAAAAGGAGAAAGATCCAAAACTTTGGGGGCTGGAGAGATGGCTCAGTGTTTAAGAGCACTGACTGTTCTTCCAGAGGACCCAGGTTCAATTCTCACCACCCACATGGCAGCTCATAACTGTCTGTAACTCCAGTTCCAAGGGCCCCAATACCCATGGCAAAACACCAATACACATAAAATTAAAAAAAAAAATAGAATGTGGAGAGGAATGATGAGCCCCTAGATCCCCCTTTTTACTTTGGCAAAAATATGTTTGGGTTTTTTTTAATAGTTCAAATTTTTCTTTTATTCATTTTTTATTTATTATTATTTTTTTATTTTTGTTTTTTTGAGACAGGGGTTCCCTGTGTAGTTTTGCGCCTTTCCTGGAACTCACTTGGTAGCCCAGGCTGGCCTCAAACTCACAGAGATCCGCCTGGCTCTGCCTCCCGAGTGCTAGAATTAAAGGTGTGTGCCACCACCGCCCGGCTATTTTTAATTTTTAATTAATTAATTAATTAATTATTTTTTCTATTATCAGCTTGATACAGTATAAATTCTTATCTCAACAGTGAAATGCTTCATTGAGGCTTGCTCAGTAACTGAGTAAAACCAAAACTTATTATAAGCCACAGTCTAGCCTCCCTGGTTCTGTGGGTTGCAGTCTGTTCTTTGCTTTATATCTAGAATCCACTTATGAATGAGTACATACCATGTTCGTCCTTCTGGGTCTGGGTTACCTCACTCAGGATGATATTTTCTAGTTCCATCCATTTGCCTGCAAATTTCATGCTGTCATTGTTTTTCTCTGCTGAGAAGTATTCCATTGTGTATATGTACCACATTTTCTTTATCCATTCTTCAGTTGACGGGCATCTAGGTTGTTTCCAGGTTTTAGCTATTACAAATAATGCTGCTATGAACATAGTTGAGCATGTATCTTTGTGGTATGGTTGAGCATTCCTTGGGTATATGCCCAAGAGTGGTATGGCTGGGTCTTGAGGTAGTTCGATTCCTAGTTTTCTGAGAAACTGCCATACTGACTTCCACAGTGGCTGTACAAGTTTGCATTCCCACCAACAGTGGAGGAGTGTTCCCTTTGCTCCGCATCCTCTCCAACATTGACTGTCCTTAGTGTTTTTGATCATAGCCATTCTGACAAGTGTAAGGTGGTATCTCAGAGTCGTTTTGATTTGCATTTCTCTGATGATTAAGGATGTTGAGCATTTCTTTAAATGTCTTTAAGCAATTTGTGAATCTTATTTTATGAATTCTCTATTTAGCTCTTTAGCTCATTTTTTAATCGGATTGTTCAGTATTTTGATGTCTAGTTTCTTGAGTTCTTTATATACTGTGGAGATCAATCCTCTGTCAGATGTGGGGTTGGTGAAGATCTTTTCCCATTCTGTAGGCAGTCTTTTTGTCTTATTGACCATATCTTTTGCCCTGAAAAAGCTTCTCAGTATCAGGAGGTCCCATTTATTAATTGTTGTGCTCAGTGTCTGTGCTGTTGGTATTATATTTAGGAAGTGATCTCCTGTGCCAATGCGTTCAAGAGTACTTTCTACTTTCTCTTCTATTAAGTTTAGTGTAACTGGATTTATGTTGAGGTCTTTGATCCACTTGGACTTGAGTTTTGTGCATGGTGACAGATATGGATCTATTTGTAATCTTTTACATATTGACATCCAGTTATGCCAGCACCATTTGTTGAAGATACTTTCTTTTTTCCATTGTATAGTTTTGGCTTCTTTGTCAAAAATCAGGTGTTCACATGTGTGTGGATTAATGTCAGGGTCTTCGATTCAATTTCATTGGTCCGTATGTTGGTTTTTATACTAGTACCAAGCTGTTTTTATTACTATAGCTCTATAGTAGAGCTTGAGGTCAGGGATGGTGATACCTCCAGAAGTTGCTTTATCATACAGGATTCTTTTAACTATCCTGGGTCTTTTGTTTTTCCATATGAAGTTGAGTATTTTTCTTCCCAAGTCTGTGAAGAATTGTGTTGGGATTTTGATGGGGATTGCATTGAATCTGTAGATTGCTTTTGGTAAGATTGCCATTTTTACTATGTTGATCCTACCTATCCATGAGCATGGGAGATCCTTCCATTTTCTGATATCTTCTTCTTTCTTTAGAGATTTAAAGTTCTTATCAAAAAGGTCCTTCACTTGTTTAGTTAGTGTTATCCCAAGGTATTTTATATTATTTGTGGCTATTGTAAAGGGTGATACTTCTCTGACTTCTTTCTCTGCCCTTTTATCATTTGTGTATAGGAGGGCTACTGACTTTTTTGAGTTGATCTTGTATCCTGCCACTTTACTGAAGGAGTTTATCAGCTGTAGGAATTTCCTAGTAGAATTTTTGGGGTCACTTATGTATACTATCATATCATCTGCAAATAGTGAAAGTTTGACTTCTTCCTTTCCAATTTGTATCCCTTTGATCTCCTTTTGTTGTCTTATTGCTCTAGCTAGAACTTCTAGTACTATATTGAATAAATATGGGGAGAGTGGACAGCCTTGTCTTGTTCCTGATTTTAGTGGTATCGGTTTGACTTTCTCTCTGTTTAATTTGATGGTGGCTGTTGGCTTGCTGTAAATTGCCTTTATTATGTTTAGGAATGTTCCTTGTATTCCTGATCTGTCTAAGACCTTTATCATGAAGGGGTGTTGGATTTTGTCAAAGGCTTTTTCAGCATAATGAGATGATCATGTGTTTTTTTCTTTCAGTTTGTTTATGTGGTGTATTACATTGACAGATTTTCATATGTTGAACCATCCTTGCATCCCTGGGATGAAACCTACTTGGTCATGATGGATAATTTTTTTTTATGTATTCTTGGATTCAGTTTGCCAATATTTTATTGAGTACTTTTACATCAATATTCATGAGGGAGATTGGTCTGTAATTCTCTTTCTTTGTTGCATCTTTGTGTGGTTTGGGTATCAGGGTAATTGCAGCCTCATAAAAAGAGTTTGGTAGTGTTCCTTCTGTTTCTATTGTGTGGAACAATTTGAAGAGTATTGGTATTAGTTCTTCTTTGAAAGTCTGGTAGAATTCTGCACTGAAACCATCTGGTCCTGGGCTTTTTTTTTTGGTTGGGAGACTTTTGATGACTGTTTCTATTTCTTTAGGGGTTATTGGTCTATTTAAATGGTTTCTCTGGTCTTGATTTAACTTTGGTATGTGGTATCTATCCAGAAAATTGTCCATTTCTTCCAGATTTTCCAATTTTGTGGAGTACAGGTTTTTGAAGTATGACCTGATGATTCTCTGGATTTCCTCGTTGTCTGTTGTTAAGTCTCCCTTTTCATTTCTGATTTTGTTAATTGGGGTGTTCTCTCTTTGCCTTTTGGTTAATTTGGCTAGGGGTTTGTCTATCTTGTTGATTTTTTTTCAAAGAACCAACTCTTTGTTTCATTGATTTTTTTGTATTGTTCTCTTGGTTTCTATTTCATTGATTTCAGCCCTCAATTTGATTATTTCCTGGCATCTATTTCTCCTGGGTGAGTTTGTTTCTTTTTCTTCTAGAGCTTTCAGTTGTGCTGTTAATTCATTGGTATGAGATTTCTCCATCTTCTTTATGTATGCATTTAGAGCCATGAATTTTCCTCTTAGCACTGCTTTCATACTGTCCCATAAGTTTGGGTATGTTGTACTTTCATTTTTATTAAATTCTAGGAAATCTTTAATTTCTTTATTTATTCCTTGACCCATTGATGTTTCAGGTGGGGATTATTCAGTTTCCATGAGATTGTAGGCTTTCTATAATTTTTGTTGTTGTCTGACTTTAAGACATGGTGGTCCGATAGGATGCAGGAGGTTATTCCAATGTTTTTGTATCTGTTGAGATTTGTTTTGTGACCAAGCATGTGGTCAATTTTTGAGAAGATTCCATGGGGTGCTAAGAAGAAGGTATATTCTTTTTTTTTTTTAAGGTATATTCTTTTGTGTTAGGATGGAATGTTCTGTAGATATCTGTTAAGTCCATTTGAGTCATAACATCTGTTAGGTCCTTTATTTCTTTATTAAGTTTCAGTCTGGTAGATCTGTCTTTTGGTGAGTGTGGTGTGTTGAAATCTCCCACTATTAATGTGTGGGGTTTGATGTGCATTTTAAGCTTTAGTAATATTTCTTTTATGAAAGTGGGTGCCTTTGTACTTGGGGCATAAATGTTCAGAATTGAGACTTCATCTTGGTGGATTTTTCCTGTGATAAATATGTAATGTCCATCCTGATCTCTTTTGATTGATTTTAGTTTGAAGTCTATTTTATTAGATATTAGGATAGCTACACCAGCTTGTTTCTTAGGTCCATTTGTTTGGAAAGCCTTTTCCCAGACCTTTACTCTGAGGTAGTGTCTGTCTTTGAAGTTAAGGTGTGTTTCTTGTATGCAGCAGAAGGATGGATCTTGTTTTCTTATCCACTCTGTTAGTCTGCGTCTTATTATAGGTGAGTTGAGACAATTAATATTGATGGATATTAATGACCAGTGATTGTTAATTCCTGTTATTTTTTGTGGTCGTGTTGTGTTGTCCTTCTTTCGTGTTTGTTGGTGTGGGATTATCTATTGCCTGAGTTTTCATGGGTGTGTTTAGCTTCTTTAGGTTGGGTTTTTCCTTCTAGTGCTTTCTGTAGGGCTGGGTTTGTGGACAGGTATTGTTTAAATCTGGTTTTATCATGGAATATTTTGTTTACTCTGTCTATGGTGATTGAGAGTTTTGCTGGGTATAATAGTCTGGGTTGGCATCCATGGTTTCTTAGTGTCTGCATAACATTTGCCCAGAACCTTCTAGTTTTCATAGTCTCTATTGAGAAGTCTGGGGTTATTCTGATGGGTTTGCCTTTATATGTTACTTGGTCTTTTTCCTTTGTGGCTCTTAATATTTTTTCTTTGTTCTGTATGTTTAGTGTTTTGGTTATTAAGTGGGGAGGGGACTTTTTTTTTTTTTTTTTTTTGATCCAGCCTATTTGGTGTTCTGTAAGCTTCTTGTGTCTTCATAGGTATTTCTTTCTTTAGGTTAGGAAAGTTTTCTTCTATGATTTTGTTGAATATATTTTCTGTGCCTTTGAGTTGGTATTCTTCTCCTTCTTCTATCCCTGTTATTCTTAGATTTCATCTTTTCATGGTGTCCCAAATTTCTTGGACGTTTTGTGTTACGATTTTTTGGTCTTCAGTGTTTTCTTTGATTAACACATCTATTTTCTCTATTGTGTCTTCAGTGTCAGAGATTCTCTGTTCCATCTCTTGCATTCGGTTGGTTATGCTTGTTTCTGTAGTTCCTGTTTGTTTAGTCAGGATTTCTATTTCCAGCATGCCCTTAGTTTGTGTTTTCTTTATTGTCTCAATTTCATTTTTCAGATCTTGGATTGTTTCCTTCCTCAGTTTAATTACTTTTTCTTGGCTTTCTTTGATTTGTTTGTTTTTTTATTCCATTTATTTAGGGGAATTTTTCATTTCCTCTTTAATGGAGTTTTTCATTCCCTTTTTAAGGGAATTTTTTATTTCCTCTTTAAGGGAATTTTTCATTTCCTCTTTAAGGGCCTTTATCATCTTCTTAAAGTCATTTTTAGGGTTGATTTCTTCTGCCTTGGTATGTTCAGGTCTTGTAGGTGTAGAATCACTAGGTTCTGATGGTGTCATGTAGGTCTTCATGTTGTGGCCTGTATTCTTGCACTGGCATCTACTCATCTCTTCCTCTGCTCTGTGTAGGCGGTGTCTGTGTCTGAAGGTGTCTCTCTTGTTCTAATTGTTAGTCTTGGTTCACTAGGAGTTCTTGATTAAATTGGTGCTGTTGGGCTCTGTATCTTTGGGAGCAGCTTAGTCCAATCAGTGTTAATGGGTTCTGTCTCTGGGAGCAGTTGTTCCCAGTTGGTGTAGGGTGTGCTTATGTTTTCAGTGGTTGTTAGGTTCGTAGGGTTTAGCTTTTTTGTTTGTTTTTTGGTTTGGGTTTTTTTTTTTTTTTCATGGGGTGCAGGGAAAGGTAGCTGTCTGGTCGCTGGGACTCCAATGGGTAGGGCCTACGAGTTATAGACCTGATCTGCCGGTCTGGAGATGGGAGCTTACCTGTTCTCAGTCGGTGAAGTGTATACTTACAAATCTGGTGATCTGGTTAGGTGGCTGGGTGGTGCCTTCTTTTCTGTTCTCAGGTCATGATTTTGCTCATTTGTCAACTCCTCAGCTGATCTTGTTTCCTCAGACTGCAGACTGTAGGATTCTGAATTCTCTCCTGAATGGATTTCAGCTAAGCAGGGTAGTTTCAGCAACACCTCCAAGTTGTTGGGTTTCGCAGGATTGGCAGCTGGGCCCTGGGTTGGCCTCAGACAGTGTTCAGATCCATTCTGGTCTGGTCCCACGGAGATGGCTCCTTCCCCGGGTGTTGGGATTAAAGGCATCCCTGTTCCAAGCTCTTGACTAAGAGCTTGTTTTCATTCACTCCTTAATGGGTAATAGCTCAGTTTCTGGTCTTTATTACAACTGCATCTCGGTGCTGCCGCTGCCTCTGCGCCCACCGTTCCACCTGCCTGCCTCTGTTCTTTAGCTTTATACAATGACACCTTCTTGTCTTCTTTTGCATTCATTTTAATGCTGTTTTTCTTACATTCTGGGAAGGTTCTTTATTCTTTTCTTAAGTCATAAACTATTTTCAACGATAAGAATAGCAAATAGAAGGGGCTAGAGAGGTGTCTTGGTGGTTAAGAGCCCTGGCTGCTCTTGCAGGGACTGGACTTCATATTCTCAGAACCCACGTGCAGCTCACAATCATGTGTAACTAACCAGGGGATCTGACGGTTCTTCTGGCCTCCATGGGCACCAGGCAGGCACATGGTGCACAAATATATGTGCAGGCAAAACATATCAAGTAAAATTTCAAAACTTAAAGTAATGCTAAAAATAACAAATAGAGGGGCTGGTGAGATGGCTCAGCAGCTAAGATACTGCTCTTGCCAAGGATTCGAGTTTAATTCTCAAGCACTCAAGTCAGGTAGCTCACAACCACTTGTAACTCCAGCTCTATGGGATCCAACACTCTTCTGGATTTCATGGACATTCACACACATAGCAGACAGACCTACACATATGCAGAAAATTTTAAAGTAGTAGAAATGATTTTTTTTTCCCTTTTTCTTCAGGGGCACGGGGTTTGAGACAGGGTTTCTCTGCATAGCTTTGGAGCCTTTCCTGGAACTCACTCTGTAGCCCAGGCTGGCCTCAAACTCACAGAGATCCGTCTGCCTCTGCATCCCGAGTTGCTGAGTGTGGAGATTAAAGGTTTGCAACTCCACTGCCCTACTGAATCTTTTGAAAAGTAGTAACAAATAAGCAATACAGTGAAACATTTTGTCTTCTTTCTTTCAAAGCCGGGAGCTTCCTTGACAGACAGGAGTGCTCCTCGGAGTACCGCCACTGCAGAATGAAGTGTGCTACCACCGAATATGCCATCAAATATTGTGAAGATTGGACCATCTGCTGTGGAGCAAAGGACAGACAAGCAAAGAAGAAAAGGATATGATGACTAGTTGAACTCAACTTCTTAGGAAAAGACATCCAAAGTCATTCAAAGTTCCTTGCCCACCTAAGAATAAATGGTATGACAAGTAAAAGGAATTTCATGCTTACATGGCCACACTGAAATAAATACATGTTTTATCACATCTTATAGTCTATTTTCACATCTCTCTCTCTCTCTCTCTCTCTCTCTCTCTCTCTCTCTTACTAGATTGTGCTTTCAACTATATACTGCATCATGTATACAAGGTTGGGCTGGGCAATGCTAATCAAACTCAGTGGGTATTTAAAAGAAGAAGAAGAGGAAGAAAAGAAGAAATAAAATATGACGAGAAGTGTTGGGAAGGAGAATGGCTCAGCGGAAGGGGCAGAGGAATAAGAGAAAGGAGCGGAGTGAATATGATCAATATGTATTATATACAAGTATGAAGTTGTCAAAGAATAAACTTAAAATTATAATGAGTACTGCCTGTAACAAACTATCATGGTGATTACATAAATTAGAGTGTGTTTTGTGATCTTTCTACACTCTTATAGGCCCTTCTGGCTTTAAAGGTTTCTGTCAAGGAGTCCAGTGGTATCTAATACCTTTGTAAGAAACCAGCTGTTATCACCTGGTGCCTTTATCTATTTGGTCAAGGAGCCTGGAACAAGTTTCTCCTGACAGTGTGGACTAGTCCAAGGTCTCCAAGCCAGAGAGAGCAACTGGAGGGTCCCAGGTGAGCAGCTCTCAGGGCTCCAGGGCTCTGAGCTATGTGTGGTGACTGCTGAGTTCCTGGCAGCAAGCAGCCTGGGATCGGCAACAATAGAATAGGCCGGGCGGTGGTGGTGTACGCCTTTAATCCCAGCACTCAGGAGGCAGAGCCAGGCGAATCTCCCTGAGTTTTGAGGCCAGCCTGGTCTACAGAGCAAGCTCCAGGACAGGGGCACCAAAACTGCACAAAGGAACCCTGTTTCAGGAAAATATATATATGTATGTATACCAAGTATCAGCCAGAAGTGGTAGAGCATGCTTTTAGTCCCAGCACTCAGGAAACAGAAGCAGATTGATCTCTATGAGTTTGAGGCCAGCCTGGTCTACATAGCAAATTCCAGGTCAGCCAAGGCTACACAGTGAGACCTTGTCTCAAAAGAAAGAGGAGAAAGATGAAGGAGGAGAAAAAGAAAGAGGAGGAGGAGGAGGTGAAAAATAGCAATCACCTATCTGGATCTATAGGACAATTTGCTAACGCCTTCTAACAGCATTAATTCTGCTAAACTAATTCTTTCCTTCTAATGCGTCCTTAAACTTATTTTTCAGTTCTTTATAACTTCATTGTATAGGTCTTTAACATCTCTGGCTAAACTGTATGTTGGGGGTGGGTGAGTGTCTGTGCTAGGCTATTATGTATAGGGAGAGGGTTAGTTGAACTTGCTGTCTTGCCTATGGTTGGATAGTCTATACTGAATGGGAGAGGTTGATGCCCACCAGAGATGGTTTTTGTGGCAGTAGTTTTTCTTTGTGTATCAGAGGCCTCTGCTGGCCACACTTGGCTTTTCATGCTGTGGGTTGGGCAAGACTCCCCAGATGATACCCAGAGGTGTGACTTTCAGCTAAGGGATTTCTCTCAATTGTACTGGCTGTGTGGGAAACAGCCACATCACTAAGATCAGTACAGGCAGAGCAACTCTTGCGTAATAATCACCCTGCAGGAAGAATGCAGTTAGGGGGGTCATGGAGCCCACCCCCCAGCTCAGAGATCTCAGGCTTTGCAGCAGTAACCAAAAGGTTGCTCCAGAAATTTAACCACACACTGACCCTCAGGCCTAGAGCTATATAACTGCAGGGTAATTCTCAGTTGATGAGATCTGTTCCTGGCCATTGCAGGCAGAACTCTGTCTCCTTATACACCGCTAGACTAAGCCAGGCTCTCACCTCTTGCAGCCCCTTCTTCTCCCAGAAGTATGGCAGGCCAAATTGAGATTCCTTACCTGTGGATGTTCCCTAATCTTGGGCCTTCCATCAGGCTCGGTTGTTAACATACAATTATCTCACAATTTTTTTTAAATGTTGTTATTACTTATAGTAAATGTTTTTAAGCCTCCAGGAAATTTTCACATTCTCCTTTTCGTAACTTTTATCCATTTACAGCTATCAGTTAGAGTCTTGGGTGAGTGCTGACACAGGCCTTGGGTTTTCCTTCAGACCATCGTACAGTCACTTCTGTTAAAGGCAGATCCCAAAGTGGGTGTGAGGCCTTTCGTGGGTCCTGGTTTTAGACGAAGGCAGCAGTTATAAAGCTGTCTCCAGCTGGGTCTTGTGTTCTAAAGTGAACACTGAGGCTGAGTGGCAGTGGTGTACGCCTTTAATCCCAGCATTCGGGAGGCAGAGGTAGGCGGATCTCTGTGAGTTCCAGGCCAGCCTGGTCTCCAAAGCGAGTTCTAGGAAAGGCGCAAAGCTACACAGAGAAACCCTGTCTCGAAAAACAAAAACCAAAACAAAAAAAAAAAAAAAAAAAAAGAAAGAAAGAAAGTGAACACTGTGCTTAGGCCCGTCACACTTCTCACCTTTCAATCTCCTCCCTTATAAAGACATTTCTAGATTCGGTGAAAATTCAGCTTTTAGTCACTGTGGAATTCGACAGTTCTGGCAAAGGTGAAGCTGCCCCTTTTGGTTTAAATAAAGAATAAACTATGTAAGACTGTAAACGGTGAAAATGAGAATATGCTCCAGGAAAGAACATACTAGCTAAAAAAAGGTCTCTGTCTCAAAAAAGAAGCAAAATAAAGACTTTCTGCATCCCTGTTTAGAATAAATATAGTATTCACATAGCCACTATGGTCCATGAAGAAAGTATATTCTTTTATTGATTTTTTTCATTCATACATATTTCAACTTTTATTAATGAAATTCAATAAATTTGATCCCTTAATCATAAAAACCTGCTGTATACATTGTTTACATGTTGTCAAAATCTCCACTCCAAGCATCACAAAAACTTCACTGACTCTAAGAGTGGAACCAGCACCGGGATGGGAGGAGCTGATCAGCATACTGACTGAACTATAGATATGCACCGTTTATTTGGCACTGTTCATTAATATTGTAGCATTTTCTTGTCAAAAACAGGCATTCGAGACTCAGTCACAAAGTACCAGAATTTGCAATTCACATTTTAATCAGCTTTTCAACTTCAAGCAACAACCAGTCAGGTTGAAAAAGCAATCCACAGTCCAGCTTCAGAATGGATTCAAACCCTCCCACTTCTTTACACACTCCAAGATGCCGTCTGTGAGTAGGACGCTCCAAGGGGTTTTGATGATGTACAGCTTGTGATGATCCTGACAAGAATTACAGAATGAACAGTACACTTCATGTTGTCCAGATTGCATTAGCAATCACGTGAGAAGTTCTAGAATGCTTACATTGAAATTCAGACCCTAGTTACTTGCTAAAGCAATTCTTCCCAGGACTACAACAGACTTAGGATTTTGGTTCTGTTCTGATGGGCAATTTAACTTCATTTTAACAATTTTGTTTGTTTGTTTGGAGGGATTGTTTTTGTTTTTTGTTTGTTTGAGACATAGTTTCTCTGTGTAGCCCTGACTATCCTGGAACTCACTATGTAGACCAGGCTGTCCTCAAACTCACAGAGATCCACCTGCCTCTGCCTCCCAAGTGCTGGGATTAAAGATGGGCACCACCACGTCTGGCTAACAAATCTTAAATCCCTTTACTCCAAGTAAGCTAAGCTTAATTCACTAAAACCATACCAACTCCAAAAGGTCCAGTAAGAACATGTATATCATGTTAATGAAGAGCACTGAATTTTCTTAAGTTAACCTCCCTAGGGAGAATAAAAACCAATGGAACATGGATCGCTGCACGGGACGCCAGAAAAGGAGGATTTTCTAATAATGTTTACATATGTTGTAGCCTCACACAAATTTTTGGCAATAATTAAGACCTTTTAAAAAAGAATTTTTACCAAAAAAAAAAAAAAAAAACCACTTAAGTGTAAAGCAATATCACTGGACCAAACTTCATTTTAATAATTTCTATTATATTTTTTTACATCATAAATGGGGTTTGTAATCCCAAGTGAAAGCACATTCTTCCCCTCAGAGTCTGAGATGCTATTCTAGATCCTGCTTTCCAAACCCAGTTGTCTTTGCTGTTTTTCAGATTTCTGGGGCCTGATATTTAAACAGCCCCACACTAAATGTACATGACTCGTGCTGGTAAGAGCTTTGTGAAAACCGCCCATTACATATAAAGAATAGTATCCATCAAAACGTGAGCAGTATGGGGAAAACATTAAATCCCTCTTAAGGATTAACTTATTCTTAAAATAACAGGGCTAGTGCTGTTCTCTGACACAAGAGAACACAAATGATCAAGTGAAGTTATTTTCATAGACTTAGCGACACAGACAGACCTCCATCCTGCTCAGCCCTCTATGCAGAGTTGTTATTGAGATTTACTGGGAAGGGGGAGAAACTCAGGGACTACTCGGAGGAGGAATGGGCTACCTTGGAGGGACGAGCTGCTTTGGTAGCTTCTAAATGTTCATTTTAAATAAAAAGCTAATGGAAGTGTTTTGGGGTACCATGTGGTATGCTACTCTTCACACCAGCAAAGGCATCAAAACTGTCTTTTTAGGAGATTTTCCATCTTTAAGACGATTATTTATTTAGCTTTTAACTGCATAATTCTACAACTAAAATTGTTATCTTCGGCAAAATTCAATACTGAGCGATTTCTTTTTCAAATGATCTTCACAACCCAGAACACAGGCACCAAATCAGTACTCTGAAGTCACATTGCTTACTAGAATAACGAACGGAAGTGGCCAGCAATCTGAGGAGAGATGTTCTGAATGTAAGCAAGCTTTCAACATGTGAGTACGGGATTCCGCTCCTCTGAATCGCCCTCAAAACGAGAATACTCCCGTTTAGTAAGTCAATATACTATTCTTAAAAATTAAAGTTTGGTCACTAGGATAAACCGAATAAAAATTACCCTCATCCTACTCCAAACGGCCAGCTTTAATCACTCCCTATACTTCACAAAATCAGGAAAGGTGTACTGGCTGAGACCTTTAAATCTGAAGGCTCACATCCTCTGCTATTCCATTCCCTGCTGCCTCCCTGGTTTATTCACACACACACACACACACACACACACACACACACACACACACACACACACTCGAGTAAGACATTCTTTGTGTCTGCTGATAAATTATGAGGAATGTGAACTAGGTGTGCACAGGGTATTTATAGGTACTTTGTAAACATCAGAGTCCCTCGCGAGGGCCGCACACAGGGACCACTACTTTCCCAGACGCGGTTCACTCGCTGCATACTGACAAAGGGCGGCGAAGAAGTCCTCGTAATGGAGGTTCAGGTGAGAAGGCAAGGACACAATCTCAGCCAGTCTGATTTGCCAGGGGAGAAAGCCTAATGTGCTGTCCACAGAACCAAACTTCAGTACTAAATCCGGATCAGGGAAGCCGTGGGAACGAAGCAAGCCGTCGAACACATCCACGTTCAGATCCGTGGCTCTCCGTTGCTGCCGCGCCACCAATTGGCAGAAGTCCTGGGCGGCTCTCACGACGCCTGCTTTCCCGTCTTCTGGGGACAGCACCTGCACTGCCGACCAGCAGTTTAAAACTAGCCGGTCTTTGCCGTTACACTCTGCCAACTCTGCTGAGTCTCTGGAACAACCTAAGCCCCAAAGTTCCTGTTGTCGTTTTAAAATTTCCTCCATCAGTCTGGAATTATTTCTCTTGAAAATACCTTGGTGGTCGTAGACGCTAACGTAGGAGATCCCCACGGCCACGCACCACACCACGATGCTCGCCACGTCCGAGAAGCTGTGCTCCAACTCCGTGATCAGCAGACCCAGGTGCACCGGCAACTTGTGCAGGGTCCCGCCGCCCGCGCGCCAGCGCAGCCCGGGGTGCATAGCGGCCAGCGCCGGGTCCCGCCGCGAGTACGGGTGCCGGTGCGGGTGCAGGTGCCGGCGCGGACTGCGACGAGAATTCCCACGGTCCGTCAGAGGCTTGGGGAGCCACGGGATCCAGCTCCCGGTGTCCGGGCGCACGCGCAGCGCAGAGATGAGCGCTTGGTGCGGGCAGAGCAGGGCTTGTAGTGCCCGCCACATCAGCGCGCGCAGCACCCGCTGCACCAGCGCCTGCAGCCCGGCCATGGTCGTGAGAGCCGCCGGGCGCCGCCTCCTCCCCGGGCCCACGCTCACAGCAGACACCGGCTCCCGCGGCCCCACCCCCACTGCTGTGAGACTGCTTAATGATAGCCACCCTGACACACGTGCGATGGGATCTGGAGACCTTTTACAGGTCTTTTTAAAGATTTTTTTTTTTTTTAACGTGAGTGGTGAATGTGCATGTGCGTTGTGCTTGCGTTAAGTTTATAGTCACCTCTTAGGTGCAGGAGCTGGTGGAAACCAGGAGAGGGAGCTGGGCCCTATAGAACCTGAATTACTGTTGTAAGCCGCTAAGGAAATTGGGAATCAAACCAGGGTCCTCTGCACGAGAAGTGCAGGTAGTGGATGGACCATCTTCTCCAGCCCCTGGAATGTAGTTTTGATTTTTCCTTTTCCTGACAGATAAAAAGACTGAACATTTTTCAGAATTTTATTGGTCATTTGGATTTCTTTTTGATGACTATGTATTTAACTCATTTACCAATATATATTTGTTGGATGAGTTTAGAGTTGGGGAGTCTAATTTTTGTAGATTTTTTAAAAAATACCTAAGTCATAGGGTCGGCACTGCTTTCGGCCTCCTGGGACAGTGCTACTTCTCCATTAGAGTAGATTTCGATCTGACCTTTAGCAGTTTCCTCTCCATGGTGTTGCAAACTCCTCTTACTCCGCTCAGCTTTTCCAAATTTCACTGTGCAAGATTTTTAGCCCAAGGACAGATGGTCCCGGACACTTTATAGCAAGCTTCCTATCTTCAAATGTCACTTAAACGTGTATATCGACTACTAGAGAGACTCTGGTGGGTGAACATGGATGTGGCGTGTCTTTGGGGACGTTCTTTCCAGTCAGTGTTGTCCAACGTTCTTATTGTTTAACCAAGACAATGATCTAACCTTTGCCCATTTTAGCCCTAGGCTTCCAAGAGAGTCTTAGTAGTTAAAGTAATTGGGCTAAAAATTGCTTGAGCCACATACATGGCATGGCGTGTTGGGTCAGCGGTCTTTCACGGAAGCTAAACAGCTGTACTGGCTGACCCTAAAACTAGTAAGCCCTTAATACCTTCATTTTTATTCCGGAGTCCTTGTTTAGAGTTCTAACGAGGAAGGATTCGGGTGCAAACTCACAGGTAAGTTGAGTTTTCCAGTTTTAAATGTCCTTCTAATCTAGAAAACATTCAGTCACTGGCTCTCAGATGTAGTTAAGCATAGAAGATGCCCGTATTAACATAATAGTTTTCCTTGCTATGGCAAAAATCCCCAAGGAATGCCACTTAGAGGAGGAAATGTTTATTTTGACTCACAAAAAATTCCAGTCCATAGTCATGTGGATCCTTGCTCCTGGAACAGGACCAGGCAGAACACCAGGGCAGGGAGCACGTGACAGAGCAAAGCCGCCAACCTTGTAGTAACGAGATGAATTTGTGAAGAGGAAGCCTGGGGCGGGATGTAGTCCTTGGCGCATGCTCAGTCAGGACTAGCGCCCTTCAACTGGTACCCATCTCCAAAGTGTCCCTCTCTTCCCCAAAGCCCATCAGCCCAGAAGCACATGCTGGACTAATGATGTCAGGGTCCTCACTAACTAACTACTCCTCTAAAACTGTGGTGTTGAAGACTAAGCTTTCAACAAATGAGCCCTTGGGGAACATTTCGGATCAGAGCCATAAAAATATGTAAGCATGATTTCCAAGGCCAAAGAAACCACAGAAGCAACAATTTAGACTTTAGTAACTGTCACTGCACACTATGAAAGACGTGAGTGACATAAATAGGGCCAGGAAGACGACTCGGTGGATAAAGGCACTTGTGCCAAACCTGACGGTGTGGGTTCCATCCGTTATAGCGGAAGGAGAGAGAAGGGGATGGAGAGGCAGCTCAATGGTTAAGAGCTCTTGCTGTTCTTTCAAAGGACCTGAGCTCAATCAGTTATTACCTGTAAATGCAGCTCCAGGAGAGCCTGTGCTCACCCACCCCATGAAAACATAAAATAAATCCTTTGAAAAGAATAGGAAAGAGCCAACTCTCACAAGCCGTCCTCTGACCTCCACACATATACCATGGTACTCCTGCGCGAACACACACAAATAACTAATACGAAAGCAGCGTAAGTGATAGATATGGGGAAATATCTTTCCTACAGTCTAATATTTGTGGAGATAATGTGTTCATCACCAAATAGCTTACATCTCAAAAAAACTCAAACTTCAGCTGTCATCTCCTCAAGTTACTCCAAGGTTGCTCCCTTCTTGTTCTTTTCAACATAAATTACAGATGGGTAAGTGATGGCGTCTGAGTGAAGCGCCATGTCAGCCAGTGTACAGTGTGTGTGCCACTTGTGAGTGACAGACTCTGTTTAGCAGAAAGAAGTATATGAATAACTCAGGCAAACAGATAAATAAATACATCAATAAATGAAAAGAAAAATAACTCAGGCTAAGAACTCTAAGAAAGTAGGTGGAGAAGGCAGCTTCCTCAATGTGATTTAAAAACAAACAAGAACAGACAAAAAAACAAAAAAACTAGAGCTAACATTATGTTTAATGGTGAAATACTGCATTTCCACAAGAATCCAAAAGAAGACATGAGGGCATCTCTCCAGAGATGGCTCAGAGGTTAAGAGCACTGGCTGTTATTCCACAGGACAGGGGTTTATTCCCAGCACCCACATAGTGACTCACAACCATCTGTAGCTTGAATTCTAGGGTATTTGATGCACTCTTCTGGGCTTCTTGGGCACTATACACACATGGTGTATAGACATACATGCAGACAAAAAGCTCATACACACACAAATAATAAAAAGAAAAAAGAAAAAAATGAAAAGCTAAGAAGGAATACCTGTTCTCAAAATTCTTAATGTCTTACTGGGGGGATTACTAGTCAGTGTGATGAGAAGGGAAAGTTGGAGCCCACCAATTAAATACAAAGAAAAGTCTCTTGTCTAAGGTGTGTGATTAGCTATGTAGACAATCTCAAGGCATCTATTGAAAACAACTATGAGAATTAAGAAATGAGTTCACACCTGGCAATGGTGGGACATGCATTTAATTCCAGCACTCAGGAGGCAGAGGCAGGTGGGTCTCTGTGAGTCTGAGGCCAGCCTGGGCTACAGAGCGAGTTCGAGGACAGCCACTGCTACACAGAGAAACTGTCTCAAAAAATAAAAAAAATAAAAAGTAATAAAAATGAGTTCATTAAGGTTACCAGATAAATAGGTCAACTGTATTCCTAGAAAACATCCATTAATAGTAGCATTAGCTAATTTAACATAAACACAGAGGTCATAAAGCTTACAAGGCTCTGGAAGCTTAGAAAATTATGAGACTCGAAAAGTCTGTCTCCAAGGTCACATGTGCAGTAAACATTCCAGAAGAAGCTTCAGTGGAGCTCTTCCGCAGGAAGCTATAGGAAGGCATCTTTCATGAGTCACCACCCATCCTGGAATGGGCTTCTCAATGATGCACCTGCCTAAGGGTCTGTGCACACCTCACCCCGGTAAGTAACTCCAATAAACTCATTGGTTTGTCAAGACAAACTTGGGTAGAATCATCTCTTGGTTGTGTCTTTGGTGCCCTCTCTGGGGAAGACAGATACCTATTCATATATCCCTAGGAAATGTCCCACAGCACAGTTAAAGCCTGAGCACAGGCAGACAAAAAAGCAAAGATGGGGTAAAGAGGAGCAGTTGCATGGCCCCTACGATGGGCGATAAGGCACGTAGCTAAGACTGATCTGTTTGAAGGCGAAGTGGTCATGAGGGCAATCCCAACGTGGCTGCCTTTCCCATGTGGTATTGGAGGTTATGGCTGGCTGCTGAAGTAGCAAGTGTATGATTTCCGTTGAGAGTGAGAAGGACATGCAACCGATGTCAAGTCATCTGCACGTGAAGCATCCCAGGTTGGCATGGAGACACCTAACATATCCCTGCTCACACAGTGGTGCAGAGAAAGAGGAGTCTGACTTTCTCCTAGTCCCAACTTCTGTTTTATCCACTCAGGAAAGCAGAGAATGCTCTCTAGAGAGAGAGTGTGTCATGCTTTCTTAATAAATGGAGTCTACCACACAAATATGTAGATGTAATATCTATGATTCCATATGTATACAGGGGCCTCGATAATGGCCCAGTATAGGAAACTATAATGGACAATAGTCTGCATCTGAGCCACTCGAATTGAAGAAGACTTTTAAACAGAAATGAGGGAGCCCCTCACAGCATGGCCCGTGAGGTCATGGGGCATGGGGACAGATGGGATCAGTCTGAGGACGGAAGAAGTAGAGAAATTGAGAGATGTGGCTGCTTTCCCTTCCTTGAGACCAAAGCTGTGTAATGTGATCTAATGTGAGAGACAGCTGGTTCCAAAAACCATTGGGAACACTTGCTTAGTGCTGCCTGTGGTCCCCAGGAAGGATGGGCATTCCAGTTTACCTAGCCTGGTAGAACAAGAGACCCAAGTTAACTCATGGGGACTTGAGTGGTATGGGACTTCAGTTATTTTGCTGAGACCCATGATGGGGGATGATTGTCACGAGACATGATTGTCGAGCCTGCCTCGACCAGCAAGGATGATGCAACAACGGGACTCTTCTTAATACAGTTTAATCAGGACCCTTTGTTAGTTGCATTGTCTCTCCCCGCTGGGGCAAGCCTCTCCCAGCACCTAAGTAGGGCTGGGCTACCAACCCCAGGCAGCCACGTGGGCACTGTCCACAGGTTCACGCATATGCCAGCAGCACACGAATCCAGCCATAGCCAAATAAGGAGCTGTTTACCATAAAGAGTGTTTGCCATCGGGAAGGCAGAGGGTGGAAGCCAGCACCATCTTTAGGGTGCGGCTACATGCAACTCTCTACAGTTCCCCCTTTTTGTTTTACAGAGCAACAGGCAAGAGTAGAGGTCTGATCTCTGCTAAAATGGAACATGTACTAATGTTTGTCCAGGCGTCGTCCACCCAGAGAACACTAGACCCGTCCGATACCCTTTTCACAGAGGTGGGAGTTAGGGTACCAACCCACATGCAATCAGACTTGCTCTTCTTGAGGTCGGCATATCATAACCTCAAGTGCAGTGTGCAGGCCTCGCATCCTGTGCCTAAATATCTTTTAAAGTAGCCAACCAGGCTTGGGGGGACTGTCCTGCATCAATGGCCATAAAGGCTTGGACAATCATGGCTGCATGGCGACGCTGTGAGATCCTAATGCGACAAATGCACCACAAGCATACTAGGGAGGTGAGCACCAGTAAACCTACTAGGGTTCCTATTCCCACCCACTCCTTCATGTGATCCATGGCTGTAGCAATCCAGGAAGATAATCCCTCCACCAGTCCGGTATCCACTCGTGTCGAATTCACCGTGACAATAGCCATTCTCAGCTGGTCCATCAGGTTATCAAACTCTCCGGTCCAATTGCCTAAAAGATAACTAGACAACCTTTTAGATAAATTTGCAGCAGAATAATTGGAAGCATCCAAATTCAAAAAATTCAGAGTAAATAATGCAAGAGAGAGTCTGTCCTTAGGGGTACGGCCATAGCCTATTCCCCCTTTTTGTTTTTGAAGCAACTCCTTCAAGGAGCGATGAGCACACTCCACAATGCCTTGACCTTGTGGATTATATGGTAGGCCATGTACAAGTTGCACATTCATCTGTTGACAGAAGGAAGCGAACTTCTGTCCGGTATATGCAGGACCATTGTCTGTTTTTAACTGTTGAGGCTTACCCCATGCTGCCCAAGCTTCTAAGCAATGAGCAATAACATGAGAGGCTTTCTCTCCTGCCATTGGGGTGGCATGAATGATTCCAGAACAGGTATCAACAGATACATGTACATATTTGACACGTCCAAATTCAGAGATGTGTGTAACATCCATTTGCCATATTTTTAGGGGGAGCAAACCACGAGGGTTAACTCCTAATCTAGAAGGATGATGAAAAATGACACATTGGGGACAATCTAGTACATCGTGCATCCGCACGTGAGATAGAAAACTTTTGTTGTAATGTCCTTGCATTAACATGAAATTCTTTGTGGAAAGCATGTGCTCGTTGTATGGCAGAAGCCACAAACATCCATTCCTGTCTAGTATACTGGTCCACTATATCATTGCCTTTAGCCAATGGACCTGGCAGACTGGTATGTGCGCGGATGTGTTGCACAAAAAAAGGATTTTTACGTTGCCAGATCAGTTTCTGTAACTGGCCAAACAATGAGCTAACCGGGCTAGAAGATTTGATGGACCCTGCACATTCAAGGCTTTTTAAAGCATTAACAACATAACTAGAATCTGACACTAAGTTAAATGCAAATGGACAAGCCTTGAAAACTTCAAGAACTATTGAAAGCTCCACCTGTTGAGGTGCACCTGGCAAGAATTGATGCTTTACAGGTTCAGTAGAATCCACCATATAAGCACCACAGCCTGTCTTAGACCCATCTGTAAATATAACACTTGCTCCTGGAATGGGCTGGGAAGCAGTTACCTTAGGGAAAACTACAGGATGTTCTTTAAAGAAAGTTAATAGTGGATGTTTAGGATAATGGCAATCTATGTGTCCTGGATAGGTACAACGCAGTATTGCCCAATCATCTATGGCAGCACATAATACCTTGACTTGAGTAGAATCATAAGGAACAACTAGCGTTTGTGGTGATGTCCCAAAATATTGCAAACATTGCTGAATACCCTGTTGCGCAAGTAATGCCACAGCAACAGGATAATACTCAATTGATTTTGCAGGTGAGATTTTAGTATAAATCCATAACAAGGGTCCTTTTTGCCATAAAATCCCCGTAGGTTGCATCTGGGTAGGCAGAATGCACAGGGTAATATCATCATTATTTTGCACTCTTTGAAGAAAAGCTCTTTGTAGCCTATCCTCTAATTTTGTTAAGGCTTCTCGGGCTGCATTGGTTAATTGCCTCGGTGAATCCTAGGCTGCATCTCCAACTAAAATATCATATAATGGTTTTAATTCATAATTGGCCATTTCTAAACTTCCTCTTATCCAATCTATATCTCCTAATAATTTTTGAAAATCATTCAATGTGCAAAGATGATCCTTCCTTAACTCTACCTTTTGTGGCATGATATGATGATTAGTTATTTTAGAGCCAAGATAATTGACAACTTTGCTCTGTTGCACCTTCTCAGGGGCAATACAGAGTCCCTTTTGCTTTAGCAGTTCTACAAGTGAGCTATATGCTTCTTGAAGAATGCTCTCTTCTTTAGCTGCTAACAGTATATCATCCATATAATGGAGGCATCTCAAGCCAGGAAAACGTGCTCTCAAGGGTTCTAAAGCAGTTGCTACAAATAATTGACACATTGTAGGACTGTTGGCCATGCCTTGTGGCAATACAACCCACTGATATCTTTTATCAGGTTCCTCATGATTAGTGGACGGTAAAGTGAAAGTGAATCTCTCACTGTCTTTGCTATTCAGTGGAATGGAAAAGAAGCAGTCCTTAATATCTACCACAATAATAGGCCAATTTTCAGGCAAGGCTGACAGCAATGGAAGACCACGCTGTACGGGTCCCATAATTCTCATTTGCTCATTTATAGCTCTAAGATCATGTAACAATCTCCATTTTCCTGATTTCTTCTTGATGACAAATATGGGTGTATTCCAGGGAGAAAGGGAGGGTTTAATGTGCCCTTCCTCCAATTGCTCTTTCACTAATTGATATGCAGCATGTAATTTCTCAGAGGAGAGTGGCCACTGAGGAACCCAAACTGGCTCCTCCGTTATCCAGGATATGGGAATGCCCTTGTTTGGGTTTCCTAGGTACTGTTTGTATTGGCTCCTTTCTGCCTTGTAGAAATTTTCCCCGGCCAAAATCAGGATGACACCCCATGTTTTTCATAATATTTTTAGATTCTTTGGAGTATTCATTACTCAACTGAAAGCCCATGGATTTCATAAGATCCCTCCCCCAGAGGGACACTGGAAGCTCAAGGACGTAGGGTTGCATAACGCCAGAGTGACCTTCTGAATTTTGCCAATTTAACAAATTTGCACTAATATTTGGAACACTGGCATAACCCAATCCCTGCAATGTTTGTGAGGAAGCCTGTATAGGCCAACCTCGAGGCCAATCTTTGCTAGCTATGATACTGCGATCTGCTCCAGTATCCAAATCTAGGTCTCTTCCCAATTTTCTCCCAGGAAGGCACTGTGAGGCTTCCTGAAATTGCAAAACCAAGGAGCAACTACATCACACTGTTCCAAAAATCGCTCTAGGGTGTGTTTTTATATTTTCAATTTCTTAGAGAGAAGCAGCTCATTAAGAGCCAGAAAAATTGGGTGCGAGGAGGAAGCGCCCATGTTAGTATATCCTTTTCTTTCCTCAATTTGAGAAGTTTCTCGGAGGTTTCTCGGAGCCTCTACAGCACAGCCCCAGCCCTCCGGTTTTACCTGTTTGTTTTGTTTCACCTGCTGGTTTTGTTTCACCTGCTTGTTTTGTTATGCAAATTACCCGCCCGCTACAGTCCCGAAGCAGGCTTCACTTGTTGACTTTGCTATTCTAATTACCCGTCCGCTTTTGTCGCGGCTCTACTTACCGGTATACCGCCTGACTGTAAAAAGTTCTGAGTCCAGAGAGACGTGGTAATTTTCCCCGTACGTTCGTTTCTCCGTTTTTTCCCCCGTACGGGCCACCACTTGTCGCGCCCGCCTCGACCAGCAAGGATGATGCAACAACGGGACTCTTCTTAATACAGTTTAATCAGAATCTCTTGTTAATTGCATTGTCTCTCCCCCCTGGGGCAAGCCTCTCCCAGCACCTAAGTAGGGCTGGGCTACCAACCCCAGGCAGCCACGTGGGCACTGTCCACAGGTTCACGCATATGCCAGCAGCACACGAATCCAGCCATAGCCAAATAAGGAGCTGTTTACCATAAAGAGTGTTTGCCATCGGGAAGGCAGAGGGTGGAAGCCAGCACCATCTTTAGGGTGCGGCTACACGCAGCTCTCTATACATGATAGGCTCCAGAACCCTGGAATGGTTTGGACTGGCATTTTAAATTGGGTTTTAGGTGCTAAAGAGTTCAAGATGAGGTGGGGGCAGGAAAACAGATGATGGAATCTGTCTGGGTTTCAAAAGCAAGTGGGATAAGATTTGTACTGAGTCAGAGTTCCCAAGGAAAATTTTTGGCAAGAAACCAAAAGCGTCCAAATGGCCTCAAAGCCCGGCAACAGTTTACCAGGGAGATGAGAGAGGAAGTGAATGGCAGAACAGTTCACGTTAGAGAAAACAAAAAAAGTTTAAGCTTGTCCTAGAGGTGAACAGTTATTTCCCACAGAGAATATTCTATGTAAATTTTCCTCTGCCAAAAAATGTATACTGGGGAGGAGAGGATTGTTTGCATAGCCCAGGGCCCTTCCAACAGCCAGGTGAGGCTGACGGAGAGGCGGGAGTACCAGAATCAGCCTGTCAGAATTGGGGAGTCAACCCCACTAGCACGCATGGCCATTAAGAACACAACCATGATGATACATAAAATAAGTTGTTGCACACCTTTCCGCCAGTATGCACAAACAGGAATATATCATTATGTCTTCATCACTATTTGGCAACAGAGACAGGAGGGATGAACGCAAGGCTTCACACATGCTAGGAAAGCACTCTGCAAACCTAGCTACATCCCCACCTAACAGAAATGTTTAAATGATGTAGTCCCACTAAGCAGTAGGAAATCCTCAATGGGTATTATAAACTGCAACATGCTCAATACCTCAATTTAGGTATTTTCCAGGTGACTTTTATTTTCCTATTTTCTACATTAAAGCTTGGATAAACATATTGTTAATAACTTGTGAATAAACACATTGTGCTCTAACTTCCAGCTGTACCTGAGTAACAAACAAGGACATCTGACCGTTCAGTAAACATTTATTAGTCATAGGTAAAATACAAATTCAGTTACTATGTATCATTAGTATACATGGGGGGCGGGGCTGGGGATAGAAAACACTAGCTGGGATCCAGAATAAGAAGTAACAACATGGTTGAGGATGTAAATCAGTACAATCAATTTGAGAGACAGAGGTGAGATTTCTGGGTCCACAACTACACGTTGATCCACTAAAACCGAATGTGACCTATAAAAAAGGAAGAAAGTAATGTTTGTCACAGTGCTATTTATAGAAAATTCCAAGCTGGAAACTATAGATACAATCATTTACTACACAAGAATAGTTCTCCAACCTAATCCTACACACCATTGAGAGTGGTGAGTAAAGTTACATGATACAATGGAATACATTCACAAAAGCATTTCAGAATAGAAATCAGACCTGAAGAAGGACCAGCTGGGGCTGATCTAGTTCTGTTGTAGAGACCTTGCTTAGTGTGAATGAGACGTGGGCTCTGCTTGCAGCCCCACAAAAGTATGGCCGGGCAGGGGTGGTGCACGCCTTTGATCCCAGCCCTCGGGAGGCAGAGAAAGGCAGATCTCTGTGAGTTCGAGGCCAGCCTAGGCTACAGAGTGAGTTCCAGGAAAGGCTCCAAAGCTACAGAGAGAAACCCTGTCTCGGAAAAAAAAAAAAAAAAAATGCGACCCGAGTGAAGGTTGTGGAAAACACCGGCGATCAGGAGAACCTGGGCAAGCATGGAGGCCGGGAGGAGTGCCTTATGCCATTCATCCCGCCAAGTGGTCCAAAATGGAAAATCATACACAAAGTACTATCAAAGAAGGTTCACTATTTGATATCATATCCAGAAAAATTAAATAACTTCCAGAACCAGAAAGGAATATGCTTGAACATGGATCAGTATTTGTTGGGCTTAATGCTGGTTTCGGTGGCCTAATAGCAAACAGTCTTTATCGGCACATCTTGCATGTAACCCCAGCTAGACTAGTTTCTAACTTACCAATGGCCATGATGCCATTTTTGACAGTGAGCATGGCTTGTGGAGGTTTTGTAAGCATACCTTTGAGTGGAGGTGATTTGAACTGAGAAGCCTGTGCCGTGAGCCAGAGCACATTAGTTGGTTTTGTTACAGGTGGTATATACCCTATCCTTTTTGCTGTATCTGTGAATGGGGGCCTTGCTGCCAGGTTTAAATCAAGCTTTCTACCAAGGAAAGAAAACTTCTTATATTACTGGATTACAGTTCCTAAGCCTATCTGTAGAAAGATGGTATTTCCCATTTTACTTCAGAGTGTGTTTGCGGCATACCTTGCATCTAGACAATACAAACTCCTCATAAAGACCCTTCACTCACCTGAATCTGAACCTTCACTGATTTAAAGCAAATATATACAACAAAAATTTAAAAAAAATTTTTTTTTTAAGAAACTACTGGGTAATTCTGTTGATATAAGGTTAAAAATGGATGCTGGGACTTTTCCTTTAGAAGCACCTTAGGAAATGTCCCCTTCCCCTGTGGGGTAATGAGAAAAATATTGGTGACAAAGAATTTAATTTAAAGCACTTCTTGAAGAAAGGCAACCAAGAAACACAGCCTACAGAAACACTGACAGGGGGTTGGGGATTTAGCTCAGTGGTAGAGCACTTGCCTAGCAAGCGCAAGGCCCTGGGTTCCATCCTCAGCTCTGGGAAAAGGCAGAAAAAAAACAAAACAAAAAAACACTGACAGGCTAAAGCCAACATTTTAATAGTGCAACTGAGCTTCTCAGATTTCTCAGAGGAACCAGTGGGAGACCCCAGATACTCACAATTACTTCACAAACAGAGTGGGCATGTCCTTACGGTCTATACAGCACAGGGATTCAGCGTCACACAAAATGTTATAAATTTCTTCTAGTTCTCCGTTACATTCTTTCTTGCAAACACCTTTGAAGAGCCAGCATGAATCAAAAATTTGTCTTATGTAAATATTCAGTCCACTCCTAACTGTAAAGGAGGGAAAAGGTTAATGCTCAATTATTGTCCTCCAGTGCCATGGGTAATTTAGACTTCAGGCCCTTCATACACTTTAATGAGAAACTCTACATAATCAAATATATTCACCGTATCTATGGCTACACACTCCTTCCAGTTGCTTTGGCTCCAGCTTTCAGGGGCCCTGTTTTGAGCCATTAGCCCCTATGGTCTAAAATTACATGACCCAATGGTCATTTCTCTGCATAGGATAGCACAGTAGGGTCAGTTTGCTGCTATTTTCTACATGGAAGACAGAGAAGAAGTTCCAGGTGTCTGCAGAGACTCCATACGAAAGCATCTCCCAGGGAGCTTTTGGTTGTCAAAAGTTCAGTCTGAAGAATGGAAGACCAATGGCCTAGAACTCAGAAGCCTTTAATTCCATCCCAATGTGTCCAATTCCTTTCTGGATGACTTTTTGTTAAGTGCCCCATGACCCATCCTAGCTTAATGACAGGGTATTCAGAGGTATCCTGTGGGGTAATGGGTAAGAAATAGCTTGAAATACCTAAAACCCATACCTAAAATCTAGCAATGTTAATACCTAAGTGCCCCTGGAAGCCAAGGAATACTGGACAGGAGGTAGGGCGCAGTTCATAGAGTGCAGCCTGGGTCATCCTGCTCCTCTATGGTAAGCTTTGGTGTCTACTAGCTGCCAGCATAGAACCATGGATTGGGCTTTGATCTGCAGAAAGAATCAATGTGTGCAAATAATCAATAGTGTATGGTCAAATGCTCCTGGTAAGCACACTTGACTGCTGTGTGCTCACTAGCCCCGGAGCACTCCTTTGGGGACAGAGAGTCAAGAGGACACATGGGGCAGTCTCTGGCAATCTGGTCATACACAGGAGCAGCAACTGTCTTTTAAAGGTTTCACACTTGGGCCTTAAGTGGAGCTTTTTAACATGAAGATTTGAGGTAGGAAGAAGGAACTTTCTGAACACCTTCCCCCGAAAACCACAAGTGCCCACTTCAATTACTAAATGGGGGCTTCTCCATAATTTTTTAAAGGTTTTTCAAGACAGGATTTCTCTGTGTAGTCCTAGCTGTCCTGCAACTCACTATATAGACCAGGCTGTCCTCAAACTTGCAGAGATGCGCCTGCCTCTGCCTCCCGAGTGCTGGGATTAAAGGCGTGCGCCACCGCCGCCCAGCATCTCCATAGTCTCACATTACTCCCTTCTGTCCGGAGCACAGAGTCTGATTACGCATTCTGATGCCCCTACAGGATCCCACTGTGCTACAAAGTAATTTAACACACTCTGACAACTAGCTCAGGTTTTAGGTTCTTCTCACTGTAGCATTTGTCTTGACTTCTAAATAAATGAAAAGTTGTGTGGACAGCCAACCATGAGAGGCAAGCCCCAAAGGTCCTCTAGGAATAGCTTGCCTTCTACCCCATGTCCTGTCTGTCCTCTAAGAGTCTTAGCACTCTACTCTGCCCCATTTCTGCCAATGTTGGTCCAGTCTTGCCCACAACAAACTCCACAGATGTTCAAGACCCAAATTCAGAACCAACTTTTTCTCTGAAGAGAGCCATCTCTTGTTTGTGTCCTTGGTATCATCTCTTCATTCCCTATAGCAACCCACACCATTTCTCTCTGCCCACATCCCTCTCTGTTTCTACTCCTGGACTCTCAGCACTGCCTTTATCTCAGTCTCATAGAACCCCACACCATGATTCCACAAGGAAAGGAATCCATTTTACCTGGTGGAACATAGGAGAGCAAGACAAAGACCACGAGGACCAATGGTACGCTCCTCATGGCCAAACCAGGGAGCAAAGAGTCAGCTGAGATGCAAGGAAGAGGCAAGTGACTGTATATGTAGCTTTTGAGACCTCAGGAGCTGTGTGGCTAGTGAACCTTCTGGAACAAGAACATCTGCTTGCTCCATTGAGCAGCCCAATAAATGCAAGATCAGACTTTGAACATTGCATCTCATCACTAACAAGTGCTTGCTAGCTGCCACTTCTGAGCTATCAACCCAATTTACACTGTGTCAATAATCTCATTCAAAGCCCTACTGGAATTCTGTGTAGATAGGTGTCTTTATATCTTCAGAGGACACCCATTTCACAAATGCCTAGTGTGTTCCCAAGTTATAAGTCTAGTGTCATTGGCAGTGATGGTGATGGTTATTTTCACTCATACACATTCAAAACTCAAGGTGGGAATTCTCCCCTTTTGAAAACCAAGTCCACTGAATTGTAACTGGGATAAATAGCTTTACCAAGTTCACGTAAATCATCACTGGCAGGAACACAATGTACAAACTGACTCCTGTATGTGAAAGCTGAAAGACTGGCCTGACATGATTCTAGCTGGGCTGTAAGCTTTTTAGAAAACAAGTTACCCCAAAAAATGCAGGATAACCCCCATAGTACCACCTACACGATTTCAGAGATCACTGAGCCATGGCCTCCTACTGAGCTTAGGTACATGCTGGGCAATGTGAGTTGTGCACAGGAAGTGTGATAAAAAACATTCTCTTTGAGGGCTGAGAGTCAACAGGGTTTGGTGTTTAACAAAAGCTGTATGGTGTTGTATGAAGACCAAAGATCCCTTAAGGAGTAAAGGTGAGCACTGATCTGTACTCTGCATGCCGGCTTTATGAGCTTTGAATAAGGTACTTCATCTGACAGTATTCTCGCCTGTAGAGCAGGTTGTACATCATTGGTCTATCTATCCTGTCTCAGAGACTTTCAAGAGCAAATGACGTAATTTTTATGAAAAATCTTTGTGAACTGTACCAGCAAGGCCGTATAACAAACAAAGACCTTTACAACAGAGTTGATACAATTTTCAGCTAGAGAGCAAAGAGCCAGCACTAGAAACTGGCTCTCCCATCACTGTCCTGGGGCTGGCACTGTAGCTCATTTTTAGAGCCCTTGTCTCAGATGCACAACACTATTGGCTTGATCCTAATATAAATAAATAGATAGATAGATAGATAGATAGATAGATAATAAATAAATAAATTACTATCACTCTGCCCTATGTTTTGTCCACCAGACTAGATATACATAGATAATGGTGGTTTGAAAAAAACAAAGGCCCCCAAAGGGAGTGGCACTATTGGAGGAAATGTGTCACTGTGGAGGGAGGCTTTGAAGTCTCATATATGCTCAAGATACCACCCAATGTCTCAGACCGCTTTCTGTTGCTTACAAGTCAAGATGTAGGACACTCAGCTACTTCTCCAGCACCATGTCTGCCTGCACACCACCATACCTCAATGTCATACCACAATAATGATGGACTAAACCTTGAAAATGTAAGCAGCCCCAATTAAATGTTTTTTCTTTGTAAGAGTTGCCTTGGGGTTGGGGATTTAGCTCAGTGGTAGAGCACTTGCCTAGCAAGCACAAGGTCCTGGGTTCGGTCCTCAGCTCTGAAAAAAAAAAAAAAAAAAAGAGTTGCCTTCGTCAAGGTATCTCTTTACAGCAATAGAAACCCTAACTAAGATGGATAGACAGATGATAGACAGACAGACAGACAGACAGACCACCTGGTCACTTCAATGGGCTCTTGTTTTCAAACTTCAGGAATCTTATAACATGATGTAGGTTCATATCTTTAAAAGACTCATGAGAAACCTACAAAGCGAAAAATCAGCAAATAACGAATAAAAGACGCGTGTCACTGTGTGTCGCTGCACAGGTGTGTGGGTTCACGCAGATCCATGGAATGGAGACTCAGAGGCATCTTAAGAATGAATCTAGCCTTTCATGGCTGCAGGGGGGTCCAGCCTTGAAGGACTGAAGCCCTATCTCTTCTCCTAGGGCGGTTTTATTTCTCTCCAATACAGTTTAACCAGTTAATTTCCAAATGCTCAAAACAACCTGAAAGAAGCTCCCAACAATACAATGCCAAGTGCAAATTCCTCAATTTCTCAGGTTTTCCAGGTTTCCTGAACCAAGTTTTGCGTAGGCCTTTGTATCCTTGGGAGACTCTAAGACAAGATTCACATAGAGGGCGACAAGAGAAACAAAAGGTATTGGTTAAACAAAAGATGGATTAGGCTAAGTGCTATGCTCTGGAGCCAGGCCAGGTGTGGCTCAGCAGGAATGTAGCCACAGACATGAGTTCAGAGGAACTTGAAGGGAACTGGTCCAGTGATCCCAATGCTGTGAGGGACTTTCTTAAAGAGCTTGTTCCAATGTAGTGGATAGACAGACATCCCAGCATTGGCCTGGAAGTTCCAACCCCTATTGAGGCTTCGGTAATGATCACGCCCACAAGGCGGGGCAAAGGAGGGAGCGGAAGACGGAGGATCAAGAGGAGGTCTCTCTCTTGGTTCTGGGACCCTGGATGCTGGAGGTAGACCGAGCAGAGTTCTCCAGAGAACACCGCCGGACTGCGCTATACCTTTGCCAGACCCTGCAACCTACCCCTTCATTTGTAAGTTACCCCACAAAATAAACCTCCCTTTTAACTACGTGGAGTGGCCTTAATAATTTGCCAATATTCCAACCAGAAGCATTAAAAAGACTAAGTAAAATGCCCAGAATGTTGGTCATAGTGAATATGTATCAGCCATGTTTTTTTCTTCTTCTTCTTGTTGTATTTTTTTTATTTTATTTTCTACTATCTCACAAATCACATTATTTATTGCATTCTCAATACTCTATACAGGGATGGCAAGATGGCTCAGATGGGTAAAAGTGCTTACCATGAAGCTGAGGACCTGAGTTTGAACCTTGAATCCCATGGTGGGAAGAGAAAGCTGACTCCCACCACGTGACCTCTGACTTCCATGTGCTGGCCATGGCATGTGTACGCCCACACTAAGACACTCACACACAATGATACTAAAATATTTTCAAATTTAAATACTGTGCATAGAAGAAGAGTAGCTACAAAGAGGTCATTTTGAATTTGATTTTGTTAATTTCTGACTTCCAGTTCAGTGAGGAAGTTGATTGTGCCAAGGTTGGGCCAGTGGAAAGGTGTTCAATCAAGACTCAGTATTGTTTTCAGCCATTTTTGTTGGGTTTGTTTTGTGTCTCTTCGCCTTGCTTATTACAGTAATTTAAATTCTAGTTGCTGCTGGGTGGTGGTGGTGCAGGTGCACGCCAGTAATCCCAGCACTCGGGAGGCAGAGGCAGGTGGATCTCTGTGAGTTCGAGGCTAGCCTGGTTGACAAAGTGAGTTCCAGGAAAGGTACAAAGCTACACAGAGAAACCCTGTCTCAAAAAAACAAAAAAACAAACAAACAAACAAACAATTCTAGTTGCCATGAAAAGGGGAAGTGATGGCTTTTCCCCTCTCTCTACCAGTTGTCTACCAGTTTCTCAACCAAACTTGGAGATTGTGAAGGCCTAGACTTAACTTTACAGGCTCAGGAATATGCCATAATAACTCGAACAGATACAGAGCAGTATACTCCTGCAGACATCCTGTCTGCCGTTTATGCAGGAAAGGAAAGCTTAACAGGATGCTGTCTGTGGTTTAGGGCCCTTGGAGATATCTAGATTATCCTGCTGAGCAGTCCAGATAATCCTGTTCAGTGGGTTGTCGTTCCCCGCCAAAAGTCTAGACCAATAGTTTAAAAAAATCACCTTCCCCCTTCTACCCAATCCCAAATTGCCGATTCCTAGCTTGTGGTTTTTCCCTATAAAAACCCTCTACACCTGGGCTCATGGCCATTGCCACATTTCCCTTTATCTGCCCTGTGGTGGCCCAGGTTGAACCAGATAGGAAGTCACAACATGCCCACATGGCTGGGCTTGCCCGGCAGACCGCCTAGTTATTTCCAGTTCAAAATAGCCATTTCTGGGTTAAAACATCTCTAGTGACTCGTGTGGCCATGTAATCTACACGCATGCATGGAGTAGCCACATGCGTTCCTGTACGCATGCGTGGCCCTCTCTTTAAAAAAGCCGGCGCCATTTTGCACAGGTCTCTTCTCTCTTTTTTTCCTCTCTTCCTTTTCTCTTGACCATGTGGCCTGTCACATCTGTCTCTTCCTATCCTATATTAATAAACAGCTCTTCTGTGGATTTGTCGTGTTCAGGATGTGTTCCTCGCAGGGTAAGAGCGCCAAAATAACTAACAGAACCTGAATAAACGGACCCTTATGTGCTTGCATCGGAAACCAGCTCCTTGGTGGTCTCTGGGGTTTTCGCTAAACAGGTACAATAGAGATGGAGTCTGAGAGCCTTAGAGAAAGACTTCAGGACTAAGCAATTGGTTCCTTCCTCTAACTGTCCCAGAATCCCACACAGATGTCTAACCTTCAGCTGATTTCCCATCTAATCCCGGGCTTATTTCCATCTGGAACTTGGCTTAAAATAGGGTTTCTCTGTGTAGCTCTGGCTGCCCTAGAACTCAGAGATTCTCCTGCCTCTGCCTCCCAAGTGCTAGGATTAAAGGCATGCTCCACCACTGTCTGGCTCACCAGGGCTTTCTTATACCTCCTGTTTTTGGCTAATCCATAGAAAACTGATTTTTATTTTTATTTTAAGATTTTCTTGTCACTAAAGTTCAACAAAGTTCTTTTGCTGTAAATAGATGTCTTACAGGATCTTCTTTAGTGTCTTTATTAGAAATGGTCCCCTGAGGGGCTGGAGAGATGGCTCAGAGGTTGAGAGCACCGACTGTTCTCCCAGAGGTTCTGAGTTCAATTCCCAGCACCAACATGGTGGCTCACAACCATCTGTAATGACATCTGGCACCCTCCCATGTGTACATAATAAATAAATAAATCTTTTTTTAAAAAAGGAAAACAAAAAAGAGATGGTCCCTGACTTAAAATAGTTTGGCTTATAATTTTTAAATTTTTACTATAGTGTGAAAGAAGTATGAAAATTTGCTGCAGGTTTTTAATTTATATCCAAGGGCTATATGATACAATACTCTCAAGATGCTGGGTAATGACTGCAGGCTGCAGTTCCCAGCTAGCCACACAATCACAAGGGTAAACCACCTATATTTGACATTATACCCTCTTGCTTAGGCTATGGTATTTGAGAGATTATGTATATTAAATGCATCTTTAACTTACAGTATTTTCCACTTATGATGATTTTGTTAAGATATAATGTTGTTGGATTTTCTTTTACTCTAGCACCACATTAGATGCCAAATGTTGTTGATTCTTTTTGCTCTTTAGGGGGCCTGCCACCCAGCTACTGTTGTACCTGTTTCAAAAAACCCCCAGAGACCATCAAGGAGCTGGTTTCCCATGCAAGCACATAAGGGTCCTTTTATTCAGGTTCATCCTGGGCCACTGCACAGCAGATGGAAGGAAATGTGGCAGCAGCCACGAGCCTAGGTGTAGAGTTTTCATAGGGAAAACCACAAACTGGGAATTAGCAACTTGGGATTGGGTAGAAAGAATATGGGCCGAGGTGATTTTTTGAAACTATTAGTCTAGACTTTGGGCATGAAACTGCATTTGAAACCATTAGGTTAGACTTTTGGCAGGGAACCAAAACCCCCTGAACAGGATTATCTGGACTGCTCACAGGGTTGTCTAGATATCTTCAAGGACCCTAAACTACAGACAAGATGTCTGTAGGAGGATACTGTTCTGTATCCATTCTAGTCATGGCACGTTCCTGAGGTCCTTCCTGGAACTGAGTACAGCAGGTGGTCTGAGATGGTGGCTCTTTCCCTAAGGTAGAGCCTGTAAAGTCAAGTCTAGACCTTCACACTACCAAATAAATCACACATGGAGGCTTATTCTTAATTATAAATGCCCGGCCTTAGCTTGGTTTATTACTAGCCAGCTTTTCTTAAATTATCCCATCACCCTTATGCTTCTGGGCTTTCACCTTTTTCTATTTCTGTTTATCTTACTCTTACTATGTGGTTGGCTGAGAGGCTGGGTGGCTGGCCCCTAGCTTCCTCCTCTCCTTTTTCTCTTGCTCTTTTTTTTTCTCCCTCTGTGTATTCTCTCTGCCTGCCAGCCCCACCTATCCTTTCTCCTGCCTCACTATTGGTCATTCAGTTCTTTATTAGACCATCAAGTGTTTTAGACAGGCAAAGAATCACAGCTTCACAGAGTTAAACAAATGCAGCATAAAGGGAGGCAGCACATCTTTGCATCATTAAATAAATATTCCACAGCATAAACAAATGTAACACATCTTAAAATAATCTACCATATAAGTACACCTCAAGTTGGGGGGCCTCTGTAGAAAGAAGACCACCTAAGATCAGTAATGTTTGACTTCACTATTTCCACACAGAATGTTCTCAGCTTCTGAGTGGTCCTTGTTTGTTTGTTTTGTTTTGTTTTGTTTTTTCCCCACCTAACCAGAATGATTGAGTCTTCCTGAGCCTAAATCTAATAAGCTGAGCTGCAGGGAGCAGACTGTTCACTGCAGTTCACTCTGCCTACCAGGCAAGCAAGCATGCACACCCAGAAGCATGAAGAGTGAAAACACTTTCTCCCAAGTTATGTTGACCAGCATAACTACATTCCTTGCTTGATCTATATCAAGAACTTCTCTGCCAGCCAAAGTCAACTTGACAGGAGTGGGGGGTGCTGCCTGGAACAGCACCTCTGTGGATCAAACAGGTGGTGTGATTAAGTTAAAGAAAGATTCTGTTGGGTGAAAGGCACAGGGAAGGAACACAAGGAAGATACGCCAGCATGGTCTTCATCAGCTTCACTGCTCTTCTGATCCAAAAGAAGTTCTGTTCATCCTTCACAGCTGAAAAACAAGTGGCCATTCAGGGCATGAGTATACTCAAAACTAAAGTCATCCCATCAGTTCCCCCTGCCATGGGGCATGAGAACATTAAGGAACTGAAGAAATAAAACACCATCTGTGTAACCTGAATTCTTGACTCTCTGTCACCTCCATGTAACTCATTACGTTCACTGGAAACTCATTATTTTGAATAGTCCACTTGTGTGGAAACTATAGTAAAGTAAGGTTATAGTGGTGTCATGTGGTTGTGATGACAATTTAAATGAGATCATTCAGCTAACTGAGACCAGGGCGATGGATGGATCAGTGGGCGAAAGCTCTCACTGTGCAAACCTGATGACCTGAGTTTAGATCCTGAAAGCCCACACAAAAGTCTGTGTTGTGGCATGTGTTTCTAATCCCAGCTGTGGTGGGTATTGTGTTTCTTGAAATATTGTGTGTTCCCCGAAATAAACATATCTGGGCTCAGAGAACAGACAGCCACTAGAACAAAGCCAAAAATGGCTAGAAAATGGGAAAAGTAAGCCATAACAGAAGTTGGGCGGTGGTGGTGCACGCCTTTAATCCCAGCACTTGGGAGACAGAGCCAGGTGGATCTCTGAGTTCAAGGCCACTTTAGAAACAAGCTCAGCATGGTGACCCACGCCTTTAATCCCAGAAACCCAACCTTTAATCCCAGGGAGTGTGGGCAGAAAGGAAAAGATTATATAAGGCGTGAGGACCAGAAACTAGAAGCATTTGGCTGGTTTAGCATTCAGGCTTTGGAGCAGCACAGTTCAGCTGAGAGTCATTGGAATGAGGACTCAGAAGCTTCCAGTCTGAGGAAACAAGACCAGCTGAGGAACTGGCAAGATGAGGAAGCTGTGGCTTGTTCTGCTTCTCTGATCTTCCAGCGTTCACCACAATAACTGGCCTCAGGTTTGTTTTTATTAACAAGTACCTTTAAGATTCATGTTACATCTGGCGCCCAACGTTCGTGGTACGAATTCATGAAATAGCCTCTTGCCTGTGGCCTTGTGAGCTACACTCGGCCTGTTGTGGTGGAGCACGCTGGTAGAACTTGCTGAAGAAGGCAGAGGCAGGAGGATCCCGAGTCCGAGGCCAGCCTAGGAGAAGCTTCGGCCGGGGCAGAGACACAAACAGTGTTGGTGGGACCATGGAGGCAATGACTACTGCTCCGAGTTACAGGCTGCTTCTCATTGTGTTGGTGACTGTGGTGATGCTGCTACCTGGGACAAAGAATTTACTGCTGCTTGTTCAGAGAAGAATTGCCAGGACCATCGTGTTACGAGAAAGCATCGGCAAAGGTCAGTTTGGAAAAGGTTGGCAAGAGAAATGCTGGGGAGAAATTGCTGTGAAGATTTTCTCTTCTAGGGAAGAATGTTCATGGTTCCGAAAGACAGACATTTATCAGACTGTGATTGCTCCAAACCACAGAGGAGGCAAAAAAAAAAAAAAAAAAAAAAAAAAAAAAAAAAGAAGGGAACCATGATCATGCCTAACAGTGACTTTGAAATCTGCAAAAGGATGATGGGACTCCACAATGATGATTCCACATGGGCTATGATAAAGCCATTAAGCTGATTAACACCACGGAAAGATTGACTTTGGACTACAAACTACTTAGGACAATTTCGAGATGACTGGCTGAGATGATCCAGCCTGACAGACTACTTGAACAAGGACTTGAAACAAGCCCTGCACTTTCTCATTATGCAGTGGCTGGCCAAATGATACAGGACTTGACAATTAACCCAAAAATAGAGTTGAGGTTTAAAAAAAAAAAAGAAAGAAAGAAAAAGGAGAATATAGATATGAGGTAGATGAATGAATCTACTCTGAGAAAAAAGGTAAAGAAATGATAGGATAAATGGGTAGATCATTGAATATACTCTAAAAAGAAAAAGAGAAAGATGACAAAAGGTTATTGAATCTATTATGAAAAGAGAGAATATGGATATGATAAGATAAAAAGGGAGATTATGGAATCTACTTTCAAAAAAAGGAACTATTTGTTTTAAATAGCATAAGTAATGAAAAATTTTTTTGTCTGAGTTTATCAAATGTTACTGGACTGGACATTGTTTATATATAATGGAGTTTTTATCTGAATTTGTCAAATGTTAATGGACTAGACATTGTTAATGTAATTCTTGACTGTATATATTGTATATACTTATTGGATAGTTTTTCTTGTATTAGTTATAACCTTTTTTAAATTTTAGACAAAAACAGGGGAAATGTGGTGAGTATTGTGTTCCCTCAAATATTGTGTGTTCCCCGAAATAAACATATCTGGGCTCAGAGAACAGACAGCCACTAGAACAAAGCCAAAAATGGTGGCTAGAAAATGGGAAGAGTAAGCCATAACCGAAGTTGGGTGGTGGTGGTGGTGGTGCACGCCTTTAATCCCAGCACTTGGGAGGCAGAGCTAGCCAGGCTCTCTGAGTTCAAGGCCACTTTAGAAACAGCTCAGCATGGTGATCCACGCCTTTAATCCCAGAAACCCAACCTTTAATCCCAGGGAGTGGGGGCAGAAAGAAAAAGGTACATAATGCATGAGGACCAGGAACAGGAGGAGAAAAGCATATAGTTAGTTAAGCATTTGGTTGGAGAAGCATTCAGGCTTTGGAGCAGCACAGTTCAGCTGAGATTCGTATGGAGGAGGACTCAGAAGCTTCCAGCCTGAGGAAACAGGATCACCTGAGGAACTAGCAAGGTGAGATAGCTGTGGCTTGTTCTGCTTCTCTGATCTTCCGGCAATCACCCCAATAACTGGCCTCGGGTTTTAGTTTTATTAACAAGTACCTTTAAGATTCATGCTATACCCAGCATTCCTGGCAAGATGGAAGGCAGAGATAGGTGAATTCGCTTGACACCCAGAGGCCAGCTAGCCTGGAGTGCACAGCACAGTGGAAAGACAGGAGCTGTTCTGCCTCCCAATATACATTGTGGTATATGCACACTTACAGCCACCCTTTCACACGCACATACACATCTATACGTACAAAAGATTTTAGAATGTCTATGTAACTGTAAGAAGCTTAACGGATCATCTAGGATATAGTAAGCATGCAAGAATAATAGCTATTTTGTTGTTGTTGTTGTTGTTGTTGTTGTTATTATTATTAATTGGTGACAGTCAGAAACTATTATTTTGATGACTTACACTTTTTTTAAATTGCAGCCTTCGGTAGATATGGAGATCAAGAGATAAAGCATCTGCAAGGAGAATGGGGAATCCTTAGTAATGTTGCTGCCTTCCTGTGGCAGCCTCCTGCCTTTATCCTTGTGCACGAGTGACAGTGTGGGACACAGGAACCTCCTCCCCATTGACACACTCACATAGCCTCGTGTTCACATTTCCACCACCAGCATCTCTTCAACCATCCATCAGAAAGTACTAATCCTGACACAATGCTATGTCATGACATGCTTAACATACAAGGACCAGCATTCCTAATTACATGGCAGCTTACTTCAATTTGAACCAGAGGAAAGTGGAGCAGTGTGATTGTAGCTGCCCATTTTGACACGGTGTGAACACATAGTAGGACCACACAACTGTGGCTGTTGGTGCATGGAGTTAAACACTGGGTTAGATTTCGACAATCTCCTGACACTTGCACTTAGATTCTTTCTTTCTTTCTTTCTTTCTTTCTTTCTTTCTTTCTTTTCTTTCTTTCTTCCTTCCTTCCTTCCTTCCTTTTTTCTTTCTTTCCTTCTTTCTTTTTTATTCTTTTGTTTTGTTTTCAAGGTGGCTTACTCTATGTAGCTCTGGCTGTCCTGGAACTCTCTGTGTAGACCAGGATCTGGGACTAAAAGCTTGTGCTGTTACTCCTGGCTTTGGGCTCAGGTTCTTGATCTTTAAAATCAGTGGCTGGATTTACTGTCTTCTCTTCAGCAACCCTGAGCTCTGGTAGAAGGCTGTGGGCTTGCCAATGTCAAGCCAGTCCCTGAAGCCCACCCTTCAGGTCCTCTGTAGACCCTCAGATCCAAACAGACCCCCATGGATTAATTTCAGAAGTCTATTTTAACAGACCTAGGTTCTAGATACAAACCTATAGATCCAGGCCCCAGAGCTGAACACCTACTGACCCAGATACCAGGCCTGCCTATATGAGATCTCCAAGGGCAAGCGTACCTACATGCCATGCCAGCTCTCTAGTGGAGCCCTCTCATAGACAGAAATGTTGTTCAAAGACAAGAATAAGTTCCACTTTATATGTTCAGATACTAACACAATGCCACACAACAAACATGATAAACCAAAGAGAAAAAAAAAAAAACACGCATGCAGGCACACACGTGGGCCTTTCCCAGTAGCTAACCACAAAAAAAAATAAAATAAAAATAAAAAATGGAGATATATCAGCTTCTCTGCAATAATCCCCAATAAATTGTTCTTTGGAAGCTTATTGAGCCTGAAGAAAATACAGTAAAACAAGTCAATGGTAACAGGAAAATAAAGGAGTAGAATAACCCAAACTACAAGTTTAACAGAGATTATCATTGTTTTGAAACAACAGAAATCCTGGAGCTAAAAGGACCCAGTGAATGGAATGAAACAGGCAGCAAGCATTAGCAGCAGAGCCGGAAGCAGAGGCACCTGCTCTCAGAAGATGAGTCATTCAGAAACACACCCTCAGGGAGAACAAAGGAAACTCACCCAGGGAATGGTTAAATATTTACTTTTGTCAGAGAAGGAAAAGCTTATTTCCTGATACACCCAGTTACTAAGTTCAATCAGTCCTCCATGACTATATATTATATGTATTGAAGAACTGCTCTAATTCCTTAAACTGGAAATGGCCACTGTGTACCCAAATACAGAACTCCATCAAAGACCCTCATAAAACACTTAGGATAAGCAAAAATAAAGAATTTCTGTATCTGATGGCAGGCAATCAGGATGTTGTCTGGGTTGGAATGGGAGGCAGGGGCCTGCTCGTGCAGCTCTCCTGGAGGCCAGAGGGCCATCTCTAGAGTCTTCCTCTGTCACTCTCCACCATATTTTTTTTAAGACAGGGTCTGTCACTGAACCCAGAGCTCATAAATCAGCTAGATTGACTGACCAGATGAGCTGCCCCAGTCCTCCCATCTCTACCTCCAGCACTGGGAAGTTGCTATTCATTTAAAATAAGGTATTATACATACAATGCTTTACATAAGTCTCGTCATGACCACAAAGATTAAGCATCTTGGACAAACAGAAAACAGAAAGAAAAAGCAATCAAGGCATACCACCACCACCACCACCACCACCAATAAACAAACAAACAAATATATATTAAAAAAAAACAACAGACCACAAAGAAAGACCTTAAAGAAGGAAGAAAAAAATGAACCACAAAATATTCAGGAAATAATTAACAAAGTGCAGTGGTTTTCTCCAAGATTCATAAAGTTCCTGTGTCAGATTCCTTTTCTTTGTTTCTATATTTACTTGGCTTCGCTGGCTCCCTGCTGTATATAATTTGCTTAGACAATCATTGGGATCCAGCATGGAACAAATCATGGAAAGGCCCCAAGAGAGAATGATGGAAATAGGAGAGTCTTATCACTGTCTCTCACTTGAAGGAGCCCTAGAAGGGAGTTGAAAGGACTGTCCCACTAACAGAGAAAACATCCGGGGGCAAACCATCTGCATTCCATAGCATTTTGTGATTAGCAAACTACTGGACCCAGTGAGGAGCCCTCCTGTGTTTAGACAGGATGTGTCTAATGTGGAAATGTAGTCTGGCCATGAGATAATCCTCAGAATTAACTGGAACACTGCAAACATCAAGGTAAGAGAGGCAGGCTTCTAGACTATATCAGTTTGGAGGACCATTGCCAGGATAGGGGGTTGGGAAGCAGTGAAGGAAATAGGATACAAGTGATCTGATCAGGAGAAATGGAAAAGGGGGACTCTTTAGGGATAAGGAGGGAGGTAAATAAAATAAAAGCTATGTTGGTTTTTGGGGGGTTTTTTGTTTGTTTGTTTTTGTTTTTTTTTTTAGCATTCTCTATCCATGCCTTTGCCGGTAAAATTATGAGCCCAAAAATCTCCATGTTTCTATCTCCCAAGAACTATTACTATTACATAGTCCCTTTCTACAACCAGATAGCAGAAGAATACACAAACCCCTTGATGAGTATTTCTCATTAGAAGTTGGTCTGGCACTTTTATAAACCAATCCTACAGACCTGGTTTATGTTAATCTAATCCTTGATGCGCTTCAAGGAAGTTTTTTTTAAAAAATAAAGAGACAGACTCTGGATTGAGGTAAATAATCTCACACGCCCTCTAGAGTCCTGTGACTCTCTCCAGATGTTGGCATCCCCAGCCTTAACTTGGGAGTTATCGTTGTTCTTATTAACAGTTCCATAGGGCTGGAGCCCTTCTATGCAAGAAGGTCCTACAGGGGTGTTGCTCTCAGAGCTGATGGAGTGGCAGAAAAGCCCTGGAGCTCCATTAACTCCAGCCTCTCCCTAAACAGACGTGCTCAAGAGACATAGGCAGATAGGAAACCAACCTCTCCACTTCCCCCATAATACCCTCTGTCTGCATCTGTGGAACTTTCACTATAGCCTTCTATACTTGAGTCTATTGGCCTCACCAACCTCACTTGCAATAGTATCCCATACTCTAACAAATAAATGCATGTTCACACCCCATACTCTCGTGCTGTGCTCTGGTGGAGTTAGTGGGTATTCTTGGGATCACCCCCTCCAGACTTTCTAGAATATTTCCTTATACTTACTCCTAAAGATTTTGCTCTGGGCATAACCACCTTCAGAAATTCTTCCCTTCTTCTTCCTAAGCATAATAAACATGTTCCCCGGGGCCGGAGAGATGGCTCAGAGGTTGAGAGCACTGACTGCTCTTCCAGCGGTCCTGAGTTCAATTCCCAGCAACCACAAGGTGGCTCTCAACCATCTGTAATGAGATCTGGTGCACTCTTCTGTCCTGTAGGCAAAACATGCTGAATACATAATAAATAAATAAATCTTTTTTAAAAATGTTACCCTATAATATTCCATACATAAAACTATCATAGGTCTTCTCTAACTATATTAAAATTATAGCCTTGGGAGCAGCAAGATGGCCCAGAGGATAAAGGTGCTGAATTTGATCCTAAGAACCCACATTGGTAGAAGGAGAGAACTGACTTTTGAAAATGGTTCTTTGACCTCCACATGACATTGTGGCTCACATGTGTGAGCTACTGTACCCAAGCATATGTGTGCAACACACACACACACACACACACACACACACACACACACACAAATAAAATTGTATCTTTATAAGTCTCCTCCAGCCATGTTACTGGAAGTGAGTTTTCTCTACCTCTCTGGAAACAGAGCTAATGAACTGTAGAATGGCCCAAGTTCTGACCCCACTGAACTGAACCAAATCCCCCCCTCTCTGGAGCACCCTTTTCATCTGCTCTACTGGCTTTTCCTTCTCACACATCCATACTGAACCTCATCCTTTTAAGTTTTTCCACATTAGCTCTGTGTCTCATTTATTGCAGAACTGAGTCTAAGAAGAATGGGCCAGGGGTCCGTTCAGACATCTAAGTAAGGCTGACAACTCAAACCAGATTCATGTCCTGCACTGGGGAGCTGGCCCTCATCTACAGACCCTCATCATTCCCAGAAATCCAAGGAATAGGCAAAGTCTTGCTTGATACACTTGTGCTAAGAACTCTGAGAACAAGGGACATGTTAAAATGTCCATGGGAAGAACAAGGCACTGTGGACAATTGGTGGGAGCCCAGAAAAGCAGGAAGGAGCCCTGGGGACTTCTAGCCAGCTGTCCCAGGGTGTGACGGCATGAAGCCTTGAAAGCAAGTGCCAGGGGCTTTCTTCTCTTATCAAAGGCCGCAATGGTTTCTTCTGGTTACACAGTCCCTTAAGGCAGCTATGATTCCTAATCACTTGGATGACCAGATCTTACAACCTTTTCCTGAACTTGTCCACGTACAGAAAGAGATTGACTGATGACTGAAAGATTGACTGATTTGCCTTGTGTCTGAGAAATGTTCTGTGTAGCCAGCCAGATTCTTCCGCTTGGGCTTGGATTTTTGGTCTGAAGTCACCTCTCAGTAAGTGATCATAGGTTCCCAAGGATCCTGAAACTATACTCCTAACCAACTCTTTTTAAAATATATTTTTATTTATTCTTTGAGAATGTCATGCATGTTCAGCATTCGGTCAAATGCATCCCTTACTCCATCTCCTCCAACTCCCTTCAGAACCACACTACTGTATCTTCCTCTTTTGTTAGGCACTCTCTTTTTCACTGAGTTCTTTTAGTGATGCCAGCATGTGCATGGGTGAAGGGCTACCCACTGGAGCATGGGCAACCTACCAGGGATCACCTCCCCAGAGAAAACTGACCCTTCCTCCCCCGGCAGTAACAGTAGTTCCTTGAGTGGGGTAGAGATTTGTGAATCCCTCTTCCTCTATGCTAGACTTCTGACTGGCTTAATCGTGTGCAGATCTTGTGCCTACAACCTTAGCTGCTGTGCAATTCCAAGGCTTATCCTAATACACAGATCTACAGGAACATACTTAGAGAATGGAATATTCTGGATAAGGCCTAGAAGTAAGACATATGTTCAGTTTTGTCATAACCAGAGGAAAGGCTATACTAAGCTCTTCAATTCCTGTGAGTTAAAAACCCATTGTTCTGAAGAAGCAAGAAGTGATGCTGGAAGTCATGTTCTTCTTATTCACAGACATCACCCCACCCAGTACTCTGTGGGACTGAATGGAGCCCTAGAGCAGCCTCACGCAGTGACCTACCCAGCTCAGTGAGGGAGGTGCCCTACCTCCTTCCAGATAATCTAGGCTCTGGGATTTCCTCATCAGATATGAGAAGGTAGCAACTTGCCTGACTAGTCTGCCTTCTGACACGTATGTGCCTATAGCTAGTAGGAATGGGTGCAAGTGGAGCAGAGACATGGAGACACCTGTCAGCCCTTCCTCACGCCTAACATCTCCCTGGATTCTCAAAGGATTGAGGGTGTGTGTCAACAAAGATCTTCTAGGACAGTGGTTCTCTACCTTCCTAATGCTGAGACCCTTTAATACGGTTTCTCATTTGTGGTGGCCCCCAACCATAACATTGTTTTCGTCGCTACTTCATAACTGTAATTTTGCTACCGTTATGAATTGTAATATAAACATCTGTGTTTTCTAACTGTCTTAGGCATCCCCTGTGAAATGGTTGTTCCCACACCCCCAAATGGGTCTCAACCCACATGTTGGGAAGCACTTCTGTAGGAGGTGGCTAGTCTGGGTGGTTCATTGCCTTTTTGTTAACTGATAAATCCATGAAAATCTTCACCTGTGGAAATCGAATACCTGCAATACTAGCACAAAAATGCTAAGGCAGAAGAATTGAGAGTTCAAAGCCAGCCAAAACACGTTGCAAAACCTGGTCCCCCCAAAAAATGAACTAAAGTCTTACATATATTAAAAGGACACACAGGCATTGCGCAATATTTAAGTCAAATTAAATATTCAAATTCACAAACGTTTCTCATCTCTTTCTGGTGAAAACTTTGTTTCATTTTGCTTGATTCCCGGAGGCTGGCCTCGAACTCTTGATCCTCAGTCCTCTTCTGCCTGAATGATGAGATTATAGGCATGAACCATCATGCCCAGCTGGTTAAAAACTTTGAAAACCCTTCTCCTAGCTTTTTGAAATGCATAGGGCATTATTGTTGTTATCTCTAGTCAACCTAGCATGCAATAGCACACCAGAACTTCTTGTGTCTTTCTAGCTGTAACCTGGTACCCATTGAGGGGATATCCCGCATGCTCTCTGCCTGCTCTCCTTCCTCTGATAACCACCATTCTGCTCTCAACTTGTCAATGTTTTAGACTCAAGATCATGTGGAACTCCTCTTCTTAGTTCACTTTACATGACCTCCAGTTCCATTCATGTCAGGTGATTGATGCTAAATACAGGCACTGCATTTTCTTTGTCCAGTCATCAGTTGATAGACATAGAGTTTATTTCAATTTCTTGGATATTGTGAAGAGTTTTCACAATTAATATAGAAGTTCAGATATCTCTTTGACATACTGATTTCATTTCCTTTTAATAAATCCCCACTAGTGGCATTTCTGGATCATGAGGTAATTCTCTTTTAATTTCAGGAAGACCATCCATGCTATTGCCCGTAATGGTTCCACTAATTTACAACCCAACCAATGGTGTACAAATGTTCCCTTGTTTCCACACCTTCTGACAGGAATTCCAACCACGCCCCCATGGTCGTGCATGCCCAGCAGGACACTTAGTCATCTTCGCCTAGTCATTTCCAGGTCATAGGTCATAGGTCCTGTGTGACCCATGCTCCATGGTTATTCGGTCACATAGTCACACAGATGTGACCATGTGATCTATGCACATTTGTGGGATAGCCACGTGGGCCTGTGTGCTCAGGTGTGTCCTGGCCTTTATAAGGCAGGGCCCCATGTTCCCCCGCCCTCCTTCTCACACGTGTCTTTCCACAGGCCTGATCACATCTGTCCCGTTCTCTTTGTCTTGATAAAACTCTTGTTAGTGGATTCTGTCGTGTGTCGTGACTTTTCCCTGGGGGCAAGGGCGCTACAAAAAAAAACAACAAAAAAACAAAAACAAAAACAAACAAACAAACAAAAAACCAAAACCATCACCATCCCCAACACTTGTTACCTTTAGTATTTCTACAGTAACCATTCTTACTGGAGCCAGATATGTAACTCCAGTTTTCATTTGTGGTTCTAGATAATTAGTAATGCTGAGAGAAAAATGTTTTATAAAAAGCATCCTTTCTTTCTTTTATACTGATATCCATCATTCTTGGGAAGGTGGTCTGACATGCAAATATCTATTCAAAACAAAGACACAAAATGTTAGGTTTGTTGACTAACAAATACCACATGAAGAACACAGCTCAGGCAGTGCTAGCTTTATCCAGGTAAGTCCTTTCAACCCCTCTGAGCCTTGATATTCCATCTCTAAAAGAATGGCCAAGCTGTTGTGATACAGCCTTGGTGGGTGGAGACAAGGTGCCCCACCATGGGCAGGCAAGAGACAGAGACATCATGCAGACAGTGCCCAGTGGAGAGTTTTATTTGGTGAAGGGAAGAGAAGAGAGGGGAAGAGAGGGGAAGAGAGAGAGAGAGAGAGAGAGAGAGAGAGAGAGAGGAGAAGAGAAGGGAAGGGGGAGAGGTATGTGTTATCTCGTGGCAGAGAGAGAGAGAGAGAGAGAGAGAGAGAGGGAGAGAGAGGGAGGGAGGTGGAGGAGTCCTTTCTTAAAGGGAATGAAGGTAGGATGGTGTCAGGACGCTGGGCAGGCCAGGATATCATCTACTTATTGGCCAGGATTCCAAGACGTGGGTCTGAATGCTGTCATAAGCCTCTTTGCTGTGTTTGTGACAGTAGGTGTTTGGGATGAGACTGAAGCTCCATGAGACCATGAGTCCAATGAAAGATACCCTGGAACATTTCATGGCCAAGAACCCTTCCTTGGGAGAGACATCTCACCACTGGCCACACAAACACTTCAATGCCTAACCTACTATCATGGTCTTATCCCGAGTTTAACTCAAAGCAGAGGCAAGAGCAAAATTCTCTCAGCGGTTTTCCTCTACCAAGAAGACATTTGTAGGTCTCTGAAGGAGAAAGGAAGATAGCTACTATGATGGGTTATTTAATAATAATAATAATAATAATAATAATAATAATAATAATAATGAGAATCTAGAGTATAGTATATCCGTGAAAGGGAAAAATCAGTAGCCCTCTTGAGAGACGCTATCCTCCCTTCTCTAAAGGTATCTGCTGACCAGCAGTTTTAGAGCTAACCAGAGATTGAACTCATGGAAAAATAAGACCAGAACAATACATCTGAATGTATATATCCTGGGCTCAGCAAAAACAGGATATAGGGAGTAAAAAAAATATGTCTCTGTAGATACCCTGCATCCTGTTAGCCATTGGTAACTTCACGCTTATAGTTCAGCCAGTAACTTCAAAGAACTACCTCACCCCTAGCCCCCTTGTCCAATCCCAAGATATGTAGCCCTCTGCACGTAAACCTTTCCTATATAATCCACTTGAAGTGAATGCTTGGGGCCATCCTCCTCTGCCTGCTGTGTCAAGTGTTGGGCACAGACCAAGCGTGGGCTTGCTTTGTTATTAATAAACCCCTGTGTGCTTGCTTCGGATATCGGCTCTGTGGTGGTCTTGCTTGGGGCGTGGGAGGGGAGGTCTTGCAACACGGGCACAACACTAGCATGAGTACCAGAAAGATGCCTGAGCTGGTAATGTACTAGCATCGAATGCTTTACCACTAGAGTTTGATCCCTAGAACTCACATAAACGTAGAAGGAGACAACTCCACAAAGTTGTTCTTTGACCTCCACATGCATGCTAAACACACACACACACACACACACACACACACACACACACACACACAAGGGCACATGTGCGCTAATAGTATTTTTAAATAAAGTATACCAGCATGAATACATTTTTCATTTTATTCTCATATCCTTCAAAAAAAAACCCTCTTGCAATGCATGTGCTTTTGGAGAAGATGAAACTGGAGTTGAGTTGCTAAATAAAGTCTTCAAGAGAGGGTACCTTCAAAGCAGAGTGTAACCAATAAAACTACGCTCTACTAGCATCTTACAGATTGTAGTGCGTGGGCCACTTGGCAGCAAGCCTACCCTCAAAGGGCAGAATAAAAATCAAAGTCAGTATCAATCTTCCATCACTGGCCCCACACAGTGCAAGCTTAATGGCTCCTTTCAAGGGCCACAGTTTTAGCTCCAGGGAAGTACTGTTCAGTTCTACTTCTGAGTCTAGGCATTCAACCTTGAACACAGCACAGAACTGGCCCTCACAGGAGAAAGCAGCAAGAGTTCCAACTCAACCACTCCCAAATGGGAACTTCTCTCTGACCCCTGAGGGCCTCAGGCCCTGATTGGAATCTCAAGCCAACTGTTTGAAAGAAAGCTCATCTGGGGACTTTTCTACATCAGTTTCTGGCCAGGTGAGTAAGACACTTCTCTTCTCTCCTAAGTCAAGCCTGTTGACATGTTAAGACCCTTTTATTTTTTGGAACTCTGTGAGTATTCCTACCTGTATCCTACCCAGTCTTGACTTGCTTGTGCTCTGTAATAGTATTTCTGGGACCCCGGGCTTTCAATGTGACTTGAAGGCAAATAATGTAGCCATTTTCCCCCTGAATTTTCAAGAGTGAAGAGGGAAGGTGTTTAGGCCTCATGTGGGGTGCCCTGCTCTACTCATGGAAGCACTCTGCCCTTAGCTGAGTACCTTCATATCATGTGGTTTGCAGAGATGAAGGTGGTGTTAGATGATGCGGGGTCTCCTCTTCTTCTAAACCCGATAGACGCTGTGATCTCCCTGGAAGAGTGAGACAGAATCCAGCCCCACCTAGCCCAGAGCATCTCCATAAAAGAGGCTCCCAGACAGCTACTGGCGGGCAGTTCTGCACCCTGCAGCCATGCGCCTGCATCTTTCTGGCTTACTGCTCTACCTGGTGATCTCATTGCCTGCAGGTAGGAGGTCTGAATATGAAAAGGGCTCCTAAGGGCTCAGAGCCTAAAGTTAAAATAAGTAAACAAACAAATAAACAGTATAAGCCCAGCATAGGAAGTTCCACCCATAGGAGATGGGTCAGTCGGTTAGGGCTAAGATGTGGGTAAGGGGTATCGAGGTGTCATTCTGTACACTAGTTATTTTTCATTATTTCCTGAAGACCCCAGGGATCTTTAGAGAGGGGAGCCCATTTCATGATGCGTGCATCCCTATTCAGCCACCAGATTCCTGTTTCCTCTAAACTATGTTTTGTTGGTTGGTTGGTTGGTTGGTTGGTTGGTTGGTTGGTTGGTTGGTTGGTTGATAGGTACAGGATCTCTCTTTGTAGCCCTGATTGTTCTGAAACTCACTCTGTAGACCAGGCTGGCCTTGAACTCCCAGAAATCCGCCTGCCTCTGCCTCTAGAGTGCTGGGATTAAAGACATATGCCACCACCACCAGCTTTTCATAGACCTAGACCTACAGTCTCACTGAGATATGATGGGAAGCAAGAGGATGGGTCCCAGAAAGGGACTCAACAGATTCCAAACCCTCCACCAGCAAGAGAAAACAAGACTGGCTTTGCTCCTAGCCTCCTGAAAACTGATTTCTCTTTTTCTCTATTCCTTCAGGTAACTGTACGGTCGGGCATAGAGGTATAGAGTTTCGAACATGTACTTCAGTCCAAGGCCTTTGTTTCTTTGGTTGTAGGCCAGGATGGACATGGATAGCTTTCTGTCACAACATAATGTCCTGTTGTAAAGAGGAAAAACTATTTGCACCTCCTCAAAGCAAAGTTAGATGACCTATGCTTCACTGCTCCAATTAAAAGGTCGTGCGAATAATTAAAAGTTCCCAATCTGTCTTTAAGTTCTGCGAGCTCAATAAGAGAGATTGTGGGGGAAAATGGGATCACACTGGCTGATTTGCTGTTTCCTGGTAGGATTCCAGATGTACTTTGTGAAGAAGCATTGCAGTGAATGGTACTTCCTGCTTTTTCTTGCTTCTCTTAAATCATAAATTCCTGCCTGGGGCTGGAGAGAGGGCTCAGTGGTTAAGAGTACCGACTGCTCTTCCAGAGGACCTTTGTTTGATTTCCAGCACCTACATGGTGGCTCACAACTATCTGTAACTCCAGTTCCAGGTGATCTGATGCCTTCTTCTGGCCTCTGCAGGCACATCACATATGTAGTACACAGATAGACACCACAAACATGAAATTCAATTAAATTTGAACAAAAATATTAAAATAAATTCAGCTGCTCCATACAAGTCCTCAGGCCCAAGGGAATGTCATTCCCTAAGCACAGAAACAGTAGCTGCCATGATGCTACCAGTCTTTAAACTGTTTTGCATGTATCAAACTACTTAATCCTCAAAACAGAATCTGGTTTCTTCAAATGATGAAGTTTTTCCCCTAAGATCATACAAGTAGTAAATTAGTTTGTCCTGGATTTGAACCCAGCCCATCTTCACTAGTTTTTTTTTTTTTTTTAATCTTCTTGTTATCATCATCATCATCATCATCATCATCATCATCTATTTATTTCCCCAGGGAAGAACACATCAATTGATTACCCAATACCAAGTGAGCCCTGAAAAACATAGACATATAAGTAATATACAAACTGAACAGGTGTATTTAAATATTTGGGAACATGCAAAACACACACACACACACACACACACACACACACACACACACACACACACAGTCTGCTTTTGGTTGCTCTGAAATGCTTCTCACTTGGGAAGTATAGGAGTTTGGCTGGGCTGTAGTTTCAATGAGAAGTCATGAATCCAACCAGATTCCTGAAATGCTAACCCTTCAGAACTCTCCTTAAGGCTCAAAGCCATAAAGTACTTTCTAAGTTCCATTTCTGGCTCTCAACACAGGCCCTTGACCTTAAGTACCCACACACCTGACATCCCTACTTTTGCCATGCTTCCTCCCACTCGTGTTCAGGATGAAGCCATCTACACATGGTTCTGCCTCCCCTTGGGGATCCATCAGGATCCTTGTAATTCACTGCAGAGCAAAGGGAATGGTGGCGACTTCATCTAAAGAGTGGTCTTTCCCAAAACTGTGGCTGCAGGAACGCTCTGTTAGGACAGCAGGAAGGACCTACCCGCCCATTGGGCTTCAGCTTCTGATTCTCAAAGTTCTAGCAAAAAAAGACAACCTAAAGGTCATGATGGAGTCACGCAGCTAAACTCTAATGACACGATGTTTTGGTTAGCCCTTCGGAGCCCCTCCAGAAGCATCTACAGTGTGTGGTAACCTGTATTGGCTCCTTAAAGCCTATCTATCGCTGGGCGGTGGTGGCACACACCTTTAATCCCAGCACTAGGGAGGCAGAGGCATGTGGATCTCTGTGAGTTCAAGGCCAGCCTGGTATACAGAGCAAGTTCCAGGACAGGCTCCAAAGCTACAGAGAAACCCTATCTCGAAAAACAAAAAATTAATTAATTAATAATAATAATAATGAAAAGTAGGTAAAAGAAAAGCAAAAAATTCTTTCATCAGATTTCACATTTTCCTTGTGGTCCCCAAGGCCATATAATGTTGGCCAATAATACAAAAGTGTTTCTCTGACTTTGATAGCTAAGTGCAAGCAAAGGACACAGAATTCTCTCCAGCAGATACCGAAGAAGACTAAGATCTTCAAAATTATGATTCTTGGAGAGTATGCCTTAGTGTGTGCCTCAAGCATGAGAGCACTTGGCTGACAAGTGCAAGAGTCCGGGTTCAATCCCAGGACCACAAAACTGCTGCAAGCCACAGGAAAACACCATGGAATCCAGCTTCTATCACAAAAGCTACTGCTTGGAAAAGTCAAGGACTTCTCCAAAGGTCAAGCCATGGCTTAAGAAGCTTGGTGATATTTTAGCTGGATCCTACAAGTGATTTTTTCCTCCTCCGTGGTACTGGTGTCTACACATTCACCCCTGACATATACAACTGGAACTAAAGAGATGGGTCCCAGCAGGGAAGGGAGAAGAGGGGGTGTAATAAAAGCCCCACACTGCTTGTCCTTTCCTTCAAGGGGGTAAACAGCTGTTTGGCTGCCTGTGTGGAGCCCCCAGAGTGCCCTCCAGCCTCATCTTTTCCCTTGAGGAGTGAATGACCATGAGCATCATAAAGACCCAACCCCAACGACAACAAGTTTGGTGGGTACCAATCCGTATACATACCAAAAAGTTACGTCTACCCACTAGTCCTGCCGTTCTGCAATACTAAGGGACAAGGCTCGTTTCCAGTTCCTGGCCTGCATGGAGGCTGTGTGCAGCATGCTTTACAGAGGTGACTCCTTCTCACCACCACACAGTCATCACCTGTCTCACTCACTCACAGTCTTTGCACACCAGCCTCCAGTCCATGAGGGGCATTCTCAAGAAACCCAAGGCTTTTCTAAGGTCTTACCTGTCAGTTGCTTCCTTCCTTTTTGTCAAGGGCAGCACAGTGCTAGGCATGCAGTCAGAATTCAATAACAGAATAGACTTCATTAGAGAAAGTTCTAGAGACTCGTTGCGTATCCGTGCACACACTTTGTTGGGTTCGGGGTTTTGCAATAATGGGGAACAGACCACCAAAGTCTATTAAACCAGAAGCAAACTTTATTCCAGAAAAAAAAAAATCACCTCAGGAGGAGAGAGGTAGTTCAATGATTAAGAGCAGTGTCTGATGATCTAGAAGACCCAGGTTCAATTCACAGGCCACATCCAGTGTCTGATCACCAGGATTAAAAAAAAAAAAAAAAATCACCACAGGGCAGAAAAGCTTGTCAGCTAGCTGACACCACAGCCAATGTTTGGGATTTCTGGGACTGTGGCAATGGAGGGGGGTTATGAGCCCCTTTTACAGTAAGCAGGAAAGCATCAGGCTCGGGGTGCATGCTAGGAGTCACGTAGAAACAACTATTAAAAGTTATCTTTGGTCCAGGCAGTTGTTGGCTATAAGGGGCAAGGGGGTTAAAAGTTAACCCCTGGCTGTGGACAGAGGAGCTGGCTGTAAAGCAAAAAGCCATTGTTAGAAGTTAACCTTTAGAGCTGATGACTGTCTGCTTTTATTTATTAAGCTGATAATTTTATATTTCTATATTCCTGGACCCTTCAACTTAAAATGGCTCTGAGTTGTACAATGAAAAAGAATTGGGAGGGAGCCTTGCAATACAGCTCATCGGGTGAAGGCTGCTATACCTGACTATCTAGGCTTGATCCCCAAAACCTACATGGTAGAAGGAGAGGGCCTTTATGCACACGCGCGCGCGCGCACACACACACACACACACACACACACACACACACACACACACACACACACACCATCTGACTGAAGACCAGTGGAAGCTGAGTTCAGAAAGGGGAGAGGCTTGTCTATAGTGGGTAACTGTTTCAGCCTTGACTTTGAAATACTGGCCCTAGTGTGAAAGCAAGTAACACCTGCCTATGATCTACCCCTGGGACATGGCCTAGAGGAGACCCCTTAAGACCCGAGGTGTGTACATGCTTGGCTCTCTCTCTCTCTCTTGATCCCTCGTGGTCCTGGAGGCTGGACTGTACCTCATCTCTCTGATCCTGTAACCGACCCCTTCCTTATTGGCTGTAAGTTACCCCAGAAATAAACCTCTCTTGATTACCAGATAAACTAAGTGGAATTGCCTTGGTAATAATAATGATGCTTGTCAATCACACTTCTGGTGATAGGCCACAATTAAAAATTGTTTTATCTTTTTCAATCTTCATTGTTTGGGAAAATGGACACATGCCAACTTGGGTAAGTCTAAAAAGAACATAGACCAAAATTCAATGCAATCCACGAGTGATCCTCAGCCTGTGCCTGCCTTTGAAAGCTCTGGGGTTCTCTCAGCCCTGTAGGCTGAAATGAAAACTTCCAGGGTAGGAAGGCCAACCCCTAGTTTTTGCTTCCGTCAGCAGGGGGCGCAAGTACAGGCTTCAGGGCTTCTTCCCACTTCCAACTTGAAGTTGTGAACAGAGCTGAAAAAGTGTGAGGTTGGATACAAACTTCACAGACGGGGATTTTACACTGGGGCTTGGGGAGGAGAGGAATGGGGTGGTGTTGGGAGGGTTACTAATACTGACTGGGAGGACAAAAATCCATTTCCAGCTGGATATGGTAATGAAGACCCTTAGCAAAAGTGATGTGTTGGTTGGCATTTTATTTTAATTGCACATGAATGTAGACTTGGAAGCCATCTGTCTGGGCTCAATTCCTTGTCACTCTTTGTTGAATGACATTAGAAAAGGTGCTTACCAAACTCTAGTTGCCCATCTGTAAATGGGGAGTAATAACCATTTACATAACAGAGCACGCGTAAGCTGATGAGCAGAAGATGTTGAGTGGGACTGAACCTGTCCACTAATAAGAACTACTGGAGTATTTCAGGCCCGGCCCCAGATTCTACTGCCTAAGAGGTCAGAAAGGATAACTTCTGAAACCAATGTGCGTGCCTTCTCACACAAGCGTTCTTTATAGATCTTTTTAATTACCTTATGGAGCCGTGGACTTTCCCAGGGCTTTTCATATATCCTTAGCATCGGCTGCTCTTCCCCTCTCCTCTCCTCTCCCCTCCTCTCCCCTCCTCTCCTCTCCCCTCCCCTCTCCTCCCCTCCCCTCCTCTCCTTTCCCCTCCCCTCCTCTCCTCTTTTCTCCCTTACCCCTGCCGCCATTCCTGCTTAAATTTAACTCGAAATTTTCCTCCCCAGCACCACCTGCACTGTGCTACCCTGCCCTCTCCCCTTAGGGCCTCCTCCCATCTCCCTCTCATGACCCCTTTCTAGCTTCCTGGGCTCTGCAGACACTTCCAAATTAAACACACAAATCCTTCAAAGCCAGGATTCACATATGAGGGAGAATACGCAGCATGTGTGTTTCTGGACTCGGGTTACCTCATTCAGGGTAATACTTTCCAGTTCCATCCATTTTTTTTCCTTTTTAATTTCATTTGCTTTTATAGCAGAATAAAATGCCATTGTGCGTGTATCACATTTCCGTTATTCCTTCATCAGCCAATGAGCATCTAAGCTCAGTCCATTTCTTAGTGGTTCACATAATATTTCTACAAAACACCCAACTGGATCATCAGATACCCTTTATTCAGAGTTTGTTTACATAACCACAAGCTAAAAGACATTGGGAAAATAAAAATACCAAATACTCTCCATGCTCTATTTAGCTGCACAGATTAAAAATAAGCAATCAAACAGAACAAACAGCAACAACAGCAAACCCTCTTCACAACAGTAAACAAAGAAAAGATAATATAGGGCAGAAAGTGTGTCAAGGAACAGGCAAGCATCAGTGAAGATGGCTTTAAAACTCTGGAAACAGAATCCATAAAAGATGTCCACAGACGGAAAGTTGAAGACCTTTCCTGTCAATTTAGCAATTGGGTGTAATCTCACAAACCTTCCAATCACACAGACTCATCCTCAAGCTCCCAAAGAAAGCTTCTAAATAAGACTGTCATCAGAACTTCTGAAGATGAGGAGTGAGCCCACGCCCCCTTCTAGACATTGGAGCCCATGATGCAGTCTGAACAAAGGGAACAGGTAGCAGCACATGCCTGGATGCACTGTCAAGTGGGAAAAGTCAAGGATTGCTCACTAACTAGGGTCAGGGACACTTGGTGACTCTCTGCACATGAAGTTGGAGGCTCCCTGCACACACTATCCTAGAATAAACTCAAAATGAAGCAGAGATAGCAAGCTACAAAGAGGGAGCTGTGGGATTACTTTATCATCGTTCTACCTGAAATAAAACACAAATGCCATTTAAAAAATCATAGATTACAGCAGAAGAATAATTTCTTCATGAAATAGGAAAATAATCATGAAATAGAACAAATAATAAAATTTTAGAAGTCAGGTTGATAGTTCCAAGTAAAACTTTTCAAATATTAATAAAAACCCTTGAGATTACTTCTACGAAGATATGATGTGTGTGTATGTGTGTGTGTGGTGCATGTGTGTGCATATGAATGTGTATTTGGGGTATACATGCATGTGTGTAAGTGGTGTGTGTATGTGTGTGTATATGTGTGCATGTGTGCTTGGGGTGTGTGTGTATATGCATGTGAGCAAGTGTTTGGGGTATGAATACACATGTGTGTATGGTATGTATATGCATGTGTGTGTATATGTGTGTGTATATGTGTCTATTGTGCATGCACTGTGTGAATTTGGGGTGTGAGTGTGTGGTGTGTATGTGCATATGTGTGTGTTTGGGGTGTGTGTGATGCATGTGTATGCATGTGATGTGTCTTTGGGGTGTGCATACATATGTGTGCAGTATGTATATGCATGTGTGTATACTGTACATGTACATATGTGTTTGAGGTGTGTGCACATGTGCATGTATGTGTGTGTGTTTGGGGTATGGGTGTGTGGTATGTATGTGCCTGTGTGTGGTATGTATGTGCATATCTGTGTGTTTGGTTGTGTATGTGCTTGTGTGCTTGGGGTATGTGTCATAGTCCATGTGTGGCGGTCAGAAGACAATCTTATATAGCTTTTTTTCCCTTCCATCTTTGTGCACATAGATTCTGAGGGTGGGACAGAGGGGACCCCCTGAGCCCAACATTGGGATGTTGTTACAATGGAACACACCCACGCTAAGAGTGGTTTCTGCTACTCACAACAGCACAGCATGGCAGGCAACCTCCCAGAGGAAACAATGGGGAACAGAAGCAAGACGGGACAGTGGCACCACTGGCTGCCACTCACTAGACTCACTTGGATTTTAAGAGCACAGCACTGTGTCAGCAGCAGGGAAGGGGCTGTTTCTGGTGGGTGATGAGGGAGATGACGAGTTTTGAAAACACTCTGGGAACATGTATATGAACATTGGCGTTTTTAAGAACCCCTCAGTCCACGTGCACACAGAAGACCTGGGTGGCACATGTTGACATCAGTAAGTAGCACTAGGAAGTGGGTCATATCACTCCAGAAAAAAAAAAAAAAAAAGGATCTTACAGCCAAGCTTTCCTGACTGGCCTTTGAAAACCAGCAAGGGGGAGGCGGGGGCTCCTAGGATAATGAGAAACAGCAGAAGTGTTGCAGAATAAAGCAGAGCTCAGGTGTCTGGGGGCCATGATGGTTCCCTCTGCATGTTGTGGGCTAGTTCCCATTTCTCTTCCAGACTCCTGGAGCTCCCTGACTTCCGAAGTCCCGGTACCTTCTCATCACTCCCTGAATGAGGCACTGTCCAGACAAGACCCAGGCTGTCCACCCTGTGGCGCCAGCAAGGGGATAGCAGACAGCATGGCCCTGCTCCCACCGCCTCCCCTTCCCCTGACACCATAACAAATGACCTCATCTGAGGAGCCAACTTGTATCAGCCTTGTCGCTGCAGGCCAACAGAGGGAGCGTCAGGAGGAGCAGAGGCGGCTCCAGGCCAACAGAGGGAGCCTCAGGAGGTGGCACTGGGCACAGGTTACTTTGGACCTAGTTCTGTAGAGCATCAGCTGCAGCCTTCAAATCAAGGGCACCTCAGCCTTGTTCTTGGGTCTTGAACCTCTTTCAGTCCCCCTCCTTTGTGCTATTCGTGGGTACAGACAGCCACCACACACACAGTCACAGAATGACATAGGAGGCTGCGTGCGTGTGTGTGTGTGTGTGTGTGTGTGTGTGTGTGTGTGTGTGTGCCTTCCAGGTAATAGAATTACACACATACACACCACCCTGACATTTTGTTGTTGCTGTGGTTTGAGTTTTGAGTTTTTATTTGCATGGATTCTGGGGATCCGATTCAGGCCCTGCTGCTTGCAAAGCAGGTACTTTATTGACTGACCACTTCTCCAACCCCAGGAGGCCCCCTTTGAACACCCTCTGCTGCTGGAAGGTCCTACAGGTACTTCACCCACAGGAACTACAGCCCCCATGCCTTCAGTCTGTCCTACAGAGTCATTTTAGGCAGTCCAGAAACTGAAGTCTAGGACTCTATTAGTCCGTGGTCCCATTACCCCACATTCCACACTGGTACTTCAGGGATACAGGAGAAAACTCCTGCAGGGGATGGGGAGGCAACCATGCTCCATCAGATGATCTGACTACCCTGGTGGCTTTGATGCTGGTGTCTTTTTCTAATCTGCCCCAGCATTTAAGGATGGTGCTCATGCTGTTGTTCATACCGGGGCAGGTTTTAGAGCCTTCCACAGTATGTGACCTTAAGCACAAACTTCAGCAAAGTTTTATAACCTTTCTAGATCTCAGTGGGTAATCTACCAAAGTGGGGTGCAACAGTTCTTGCCTTCAAGCCCTTTTGTAAAAATCAAGTGAACAACTAAATCAGTGCTCCATGTTCATCATGAAGGATGCTGTGGGATATCTTTCTGTACACTGACAATATATGCTGTTCCCATTAGTTAGTAAATAAAGCTGCACTGGCCTATGGCAGGGCAGGATGGAGCCAGGCGGGAAAATCCAAGAGAGATAAGGAGAGGAGAAAGGAGAAAGGAGTGGGGGGGAGACACCAATCTGCCATCCAAGGAGCAACATGTAATAGGACGCAGGTAAAGCCACAGCCACATGGCAAAACATAGATGAGTAGAAATGGGTTAATTTAAGACAAAAGAGCTAGCTAGCAAGAAGCCTGCCATAGGCCAAATAGTTGGTGGTTAAAATATGCCTCTGAATGATTTTTTTTTTTCGAGACAGGGTTTCTCTGTAGCTTTGGAGCCTGTCCTGGACTAGCTCTGTAGACCAGGCTGGGCTCGAACTCACAGAGATCCACCTGCCTCTGCCTCCCAAGTGCTGGGATTACAGGTGTGTGCCACCACTGCCTGGCGGAATGATTATTTTATAAGCAGCTGCAGGACCATGGGGCCAGGTGGGGCCAGAGAAACATGGGAACTGGGTGGGACTGGAGTAACTTCCAACTACAGAAGAAGCAGTCAATAAATGTGTAACATCTTTGTTACCAGGGTCCATCTGGTGTTGGCCTGAGAAGGTGGTCAGCTCTACCTGGCTTCTTTATCCCCATCAATCTGAAAGTACCACCTGTTGAGTGTGTGAACAGGGACTCAGTGGCCTTCCCAAAGGCAGCTGGGGTTCTTGTATGCTGGATCACAGGACCCATGTTGGCCTTTCTGCCCTTACTCAGGATAGCACACATTGTGACTATGTATACATTACAAGCATCTCATGTCTTCAGAAATTACTAGCTGAGGGCTGGGGTTGTAGCTTAGTTGGTAGAACTGCTTGCCTAGCATGCATGAAGCCCTGGGTTCCATTCCCAGCACAGCATAAACTGGCTATGGTGGTGCTCACCTGTGATCCCAGCACTCAGGAGACAGAGGCAGGAGGATCAAGACACTAAGATTCTCCTTAGCCACATAGTGAGTTCAAGGCCAGCCTGGGATGCATGAGCCTTTATCTCAAGAAGAAGGAGGAGGTGGAGAAGGGAAAATTGGGAAGAGAAGAGAAGAGGAGGAGAGGAAGTAATCATTAGGCAAGAAGTGGATTTTGTTCAACATCAGGAAACACCTGTGTTAGGTCTCCTCTCCTCCCAGAGAGCAGCCAGTGTGTCCCCAGCCAGTCTTCCATCTAGTCTCTGTGCTCCTGCAGACACTTCAACCCAGTGACCTCTCTTCTCAACAAGTGTCACCATAGGTTGGCCTCTGTACCATGGACAGATGGTCAGACGCTAACCTGAGACAGAAGGGGCTTGGAGACTCACTGTCTCCCCCCAGATCCCACACTCACCCAGCTCCTGAACGCCTGCGGGAGCTTCCTGGGATTTTGCTAGGCTTCTCTCCTTCCACATCCTGACGTCAGCAGGTACCGCCTCCCACCACACACTCGAGTGGGAAAGGTGCCGGCTGAGGAGGGTCAGCAATCATCCACAGACACACAGCTGCTGTGCAAACTAGGCTTTCTGCTCTTATAGAAACATAATGGTTTGCTTTAGAAAAACAAAGACTTAATATTTCCCCACTGTTACTCAGTGTGTATCTTGGGAATGTACTGCGTTAGAATGTTAGATTTTCAAAATTGCCATTTCAACTGTTGACTTGGGTCTCACTAAAAAAAAAACCAACAACAACAGTGTGTGTCTTAGTCAGTATTCTGTTGCTGTGAAGAGACACCATGACCAGGACAGCTCTTATAAAGGCAAGCATTTGATTGGGGCTGGCTTACAGTCTCAGAGGTTTAGTCCATTATCAGCATGGCACCATGCAGGTAGACATGGTCCTGGAGGAGCTGAGAGTTTTACATCGGGATACGCAGGCAACAGGGAGAGAAAAGCACTAAGCCTGGCGTTAGCATTTGAACCCCAAAGCCTACCCCAGTGACATATTTCCTCCAACAAGACCACATCTACTTTAACAAGGCCACATGTCCTAATCCTTTCAAATAGTGCCACTCCCTGTGGGCGGGCCTATGGGGGCCATTTCCTTTCAGACCACCACATTGGGCCAACAAGATGGCTCAGTGAATAAAGGCATTTGCAAACAAGACTGATAGCCTGAGTCTGAGTCCCAGGTCCCACATGGTAGAAGGAGAGAACAGACTCCAGTAAACAGTCCTCTGACCTCCACACATGGCAACATGGCAACGATGCTCGCTCGCGCTCTCTCTCTCTCTCTCTCTCTCTCTCTCTCTCTCTCTCACACACACACACACACACACACACACACACACACACACACACACACGACAGATGTGTCAAGCTTCTGTAGACCACCTCTCCTCTGCTGCCTCAGCAGCTCGAGCCCTTTTCCCAGGAGGCCTCAGCAGCTGGCTGGCAGGTTCCTGCTCCAAAGCAACCAAATGTGACTGGAAGGCATGATTAAAACATGAAGACACTTCAGGAGAGACGCAACAGAACTCAAGACTTGTAGACTGTGCTACTCAACTGTTGGAGGAGTATATCATAGGGATATTGCCACCCATATTGAGAAGGAGTTTGACAGGAAATTACAACCCTTCCTGTGGGGCAAAACTTTGGTGACACAGGAAACCAAACACTTTATTTCTTTCTACCTAAATCGGGTGGCCATTTCTTCTATTCAGATCTGGTTAGAAGTACAGACTGTGCCCAACACCCAGTGGTCCACCCCAAAACAAGGACTGCATCCTAAATTCCAAATGCCAGTGTCTGAATCTCCAACCTTGCTAAGGGAACACCTCATTTTGAATCTGTTGTGTTTTGTACAGGGCATCATCCTCTAGTATGTATCATCATCAGGTACAGCTCCTGATGTCTGAGCACAAGGTGACAGGGACCAGGCTTTCACTTCTTTTGGGAAGGAAGTTTTCAGTAAGAAAGTAAAACTGGTCTGAGGGTAGAGAGATTTCCCCAAGAGAAAAAAAAATCTTTGTGTATACACAAGAAATAATCATGAGAATTTCATTACAGAATTATTCATAGTAGCAAAAGTTACAAACAAGCCAAATGTCACTTGGCAGAGTGATTGAATGTACTAGACCAGGCCCTATGGGTTACTGTGTATCAGTCAAAAACAAAAAGCACTTTTTTTTTTTTTTTTTTTTTTTTTTTTTGGTTTTTCGAGACAGGGTTTCTCTGTTTAGCTTTGGGCCTTTCCTGGATCTCGCTCTATAGACCAGGCTGGCCTGGAACTCACAGAGACCCACCTGCCTCTGCTTCCTGAGTGCTGGGCTTACAGGCATGCGCCACCACTGCCTAGCCAAAAAGCACCTTTATACACAAAGGAAGATCCCTAATTCATATGCATTATACGTACTATTATGTATTATGCATATCATTGTGGGTTTTGCATATCATTGTGGATTTTGCATATCGTTGTGGATTTTGCATATCATTTAGTTTCCTTTCTGCTGCCGTGGTAAAACACTTGGACCAAAAGCAAGCTGTCGAAAGAAGGAATTTATCTGGCTTATACTTCCAGGTCTCAGTCTGTCATGGAAGATAGTTAGGGGAGGAATCCAAGCAGGAACTTGAAGCAGAAACCACAAAGGAATGCTGCTTGCTGGCTTATTTGGGCTTATGTTTAGCTAGCTTTCTTATGTAGCCCAGGACCACTTGCCCAAGGAATGGTGCCACCCACAGTGGGCTGGACTCTCCCACATCAGTCAACAATTAATACACACCCTCCCACAGCATGCTCACAGGTCTGTCTGATCTCAGCCATCCCGCAATGGAGACTCCCTCCTCAGGTGACTCTAGGCTGTGCCAAGTTGATAAAGCCAACAATGACACCATATAAGCACCCCCCCACCAAAGTGTCAGGGAATAGAGGAAGATCTGGAAGGTTCACACAGCAAATTGACAGTGGTGGCTGCCTCTCTCAAAGACAGGACTGGAATGAAGGCAAAAAGGTGTCGTTTGCATTAGACACCTGATCCGAGTTGTTCTACAAGAGAAATAAGTTTCTCTATTACTTGTGGAAAAGAAATCACAGGATTATAATTCACCAGCTTTAGATCTGATGATCCAAACACAACCAGGAAAAAAAAAGTTTATTCAAGACCTTGCTTTCAGTGGCAAATATGTGCTGGGGGTTAAAAAGGAGGCAAGCGCAGACATGAGGTGGTAAAGGCTCTCAGTCACATGACCCAGGCCTGCCTAGCACACCTGATAGACAGGGGTTCACTGGAAAGCAACAGCCCCAGCAGAGGAAAATCCAGAAAGAGTCTAGTTAAGGCTAACCTCTTGATTTTTATTTTTCTCCACTCTGTTTACCTGAGACAGGGTCTCCAATGAGCCTGAAGCTAGGCCCATGGCCAGTGAGCTCCAGTAATCCTCCCTTCTCTGCCCATGGCAGTGCAGAGGCTATAGACATATGCACATGCTTGGCTCTTCAAATGGGCTCTGGGATTTGAACTCAGGTCCTCATGCTTGTACAGCCAGCACTTTACCTGCTGAACCATCTCCCCAACCCCAGTTTCCTCCTTTTTAAAAAGTGATATTTAATTTTATGTATATATCACATTTCTGTGAGTTCATTCCTGGGTGGACTTCTGGGTTGCTTGGGACCAGTGTTCAACATGGGAGATGTTTGTGACATTTAGAGCCCTAGACAAAGTCTCCCTCACCTACAAGTGGGTTTTTTTAAGGAAGCTCCATCCACTGAGCATTCTGCCTTTCAAGAGCCCTAACTTACAAGGACCCTCAGATCCCGCTATTCTCTACAGACCTCAGAACTCATCACCCCACCACACACACTGTGAGATGCAACACCCAGGCATCTGGATAACAGGATCTACTTCCTGGTCAACAGGATAGCTACTTCCCAATCAACAGGGTCTGCTTCCTGGCGCTCAAAACTTGTCCAGTCCAAACTCCAGCCACCAAAACCAGCTCGTACTTAATACAATCTTTCAATTCCCTCTCCATGCCTGGAGCCTCAGGATTCTCATCTTGCTTTGAAGAAAACAACTGAAGACATGAAGACTTTTTTTTAAATCCCAAGACATAATTCAAAACAATCACTTTCAAAACTGTAGCAAAGGGGTTTTTTTTGTTGTTGTTGTTTTGTTTTTTTTTCTAATTGTTGTTGTTGTTGTTGTTGTTGTTTGATTATTTTGTTTGTTGTTGCTGTTGTTTAGTTTTTCAAGACAGGGTTTCTCTGTGTAGCCCTGGCTGTCCTAGAACTCACTCTGTAGACCAGGCTGGCCTTGAACTCACAGATATCTGCCTGTCTCTGCCTCCCGAGTCCTGGGATTAAAGGCGTGCACCACCACCCAGCTATATTTTTTAAATGTATAGAAACAACCTTAATAAATACAGACATGATGTAAATAAAAGTGCAGGGTGTGCCTGGAATTTTTTTTTAAGATATTATGAGCCTGTACCAGAATCGTCGAACACTCTGCTGGCTTTGCAAGGTGTCTCTGAACTGAGGCCAGACAGTGGGAGTGGGAGGTGTGTGACTGCGTCTTCAGCCATAACCTTGACATAATGCGGACATCTCAGCAACCTCCTTCTGCCTCCCGGGAGCTCTTCCTTGCAGAGTCCAGACCCCAGGCTGTTGATGTTCTGATGGTTCCTGCAGAATCTTCCCGGAGAAAGGAGTGCGGTTTGCGACAGCAGGTAAATAAATCTGTCACACATGTCTCCGTGTTGTCCCCTCTGCTGAAGGCCACCATTCTTCTCCTGGCCCCACGTGAGTCTGATGGTGCTCAGTTCCTCAGATCCACTCCAGGAAGCCTGAAGTACTCCTGCTATTAACCCAGTTGCTGCAGGAGTCCAGACTACACATTTTACATGTTTTGTCATTGGCTTTGGGTTTTAAGATTTATTTCACTTTTATGTGTGAGTGCCTGTGTGTGTGTATGTGTATTATGTGTGTGCCTGATGCCTGGAGTGGTCAGAGAAGATGTCTGATCCCCTGGAACTGGAGTTACAGACAGTTGTGAGCTATCATGTAAGGGCTGGGAATTGAACCCAGGTCTTCTGCAAGAGCAGAAGGCACTTTTTCACTGCTGAGTCGTCTCTCCAGCCCTCTACCTTGCCGCTATTTATTACCCTTCTATGAATGTAGATATACAACATGTGATGACTCAGAATCTCATATAGCATAATAAAAAGGGTTATGCTATATAACCTGATTATTACTGCGAATATGGCAGGCTACTTTAAACACAAAGACAAGTACATAAAACCGGGTCCCAATATGAGCACCTGTGCGTTTTAATGGATGTTAATACTTTGCCACATTGGCTTCAGACACCTGCAGAGAAAAAGCCAATCACTGCAGTACAGCAGAGGCCTTTGTCAGAACCTCTGTTCCAGCCCAGACAGATGAGCCTGCCATCTGGAGGCTCTGTTCATCATTTACAGCCACATTGTGGGCTATTTCAGCGCATATGCTTATACATAGCAGACAGAGCCACACACGCTCACATTTTTTACTGAAGTTCCATCGCATTGGAGTCACCTATGCAGTGCCCGCATATTCCAGTAGGTGGCAGTAGAGTTTCTATCAGTGAGGAGTTTTTAAAATTTTTCTTTATTTTTCGTGCGTAGTTAGCTATGCTTTGCAGATTGAAGACAACTTCCTGCAGAACACAAAGCTTTCCATTTTCTGTTTTGGAAACAATAACCTGGAATCATTTCTTCCGATTCTTTTCCTAGATGGGAGGCTGGGTGGACAGGGCCCTGAGCAGAGGTCTGGGACTGCTGTGCTGTAGTTCAAGATGCTTGAGTCAAGCTGTGAACTTGAGGCCCTGGTGTAAAGACAGGCTGGCTAAGGGACAGAGCACCACAGCATAGCACCTCTGATCCCTGGCACATGATAGTGGCTCCCTCCCGACTGTTCTGAGCAGACAGGCAGCTGATGGTTCTGAAAGTCTCCAGTTTGGAATCCACCTCCTGCCCTCTTGATGTGCAGGGAATGGGACAGACTAACAAGCCCAAGGTTTTGAGCATCTTTCCCTTTGGGCACACACAGATTTAGCTGTCATGAATGGAAGGCGTAGTAAGGTGAGGCGTTAGGCAGAGAACACAGACACTGGAACTCTCCCAGCGCTATGTGAACGATGATCAAGTCTGGCTTCTCATGAAGATTAGCCCTGGCCCCCAAATTCATGGCAGCCAGGACACAGGCATCCACTCCTAACCCTACCCACGAAAATAGCCAACAGATACAATAAAACTGAGAAAATGGAGCAGCCACCCTGATGGCCATTGTCTACCATTACATATCCCCGGGTCCTGGTGTCCCAGCTCAAAGCTGGGGTGTGGACCCACAAGCAGACTCTGGGGTTTGTGGAAATCACGGGTTCCCAACAGCTACCCCAGAGGCTTAGAAACATGGCTGCCCTACACCACCTCCTCTCCTGGCCCCTCCCTGACCTGCCCTCTCTCTGGCCTCCCGGCCTGAGAAGGCCTGGAGAGGCCGTGGGAGTTTGGCTACCATTATCTGGCCCTTATCAGCAGTAAGTTCAGGCTGACACCGAGCCCTCTTAGTTCAATGACAAGGGGCCCGCCCGAGGTCATTCCTGTCTCCAGAGAGCCGGGCCCTATCTCAGCGACCTACGGAAACCTTGGCATGAGCTCATGCTTTCTGACGACAGAGAGGGTCCCTACCCTATCACTGCTCAGACGTCCCCCCCCCAACCCCACCCCCGGGCGTCTGGCATGAGCCTGGTGAAGGCTCCACCATTCCTCACTGAAATAGCAACACTGATAACTGCAGCAGACAGGACATTGACGGATCTCCATTCAGAAAAGCACTTCTCCCTCCTCCCTCTGCCTCGGTGCGGCCCTCCAGGGATGGACATGAGCATACAGGTAGAGTCCGTTCGGGACATAGCAATGTGAAGATGGTACCTCCACAGCCCTGCAGAACCCAGGGCTAAAGGATGCTTTTTCTCAGGCAGAAAACAATGCCTTTGGATGCCCTCCCCCATGCACTAAGGGCAGCGTGCTGGTGAGACAATCCTGCCTGGTTTGGTGAGGTAAATAGAGCTCAGGAGTGGGAGATAGTCTGTGGAGCATGTTGAGGAAATCCCGTGTAGTATCCAAAACAATCGTAAAGCTGTTCTCTTGGTGACAATTTCATCTCTTTGGGTACAAAGTTACCTTTCCAGGGTCAGGCCCATTCTACTTGAAAAACTACCTACTGAAATTATTTCAGACCCAAGAAACCACTTTCCTTCAAAGAGAATTCTGTTTGCTAATGCTTCTCCAGAACGGCCTTAAACCAAGTTCAAAGCTTACTGCTCCTTGGCCTACCCACACCATGTGATTCCCACCCCTGAGAAACTGGCATACATCTGGTTTAACCTGACTATAGGGGTGGGGCTCTTCAGGACACCTGCATAGTGTGGGGAAATTTTTCTGTTCAGTTTTTTGACTGATCTGGGCTCAGATTTATTTCTGTTTCCCATTCTCTGTGAGGCTCTCAAAACAAAAATCCAATTGGCTAGGGATGACAAATGTTCTCCAGGCAGAAATGGCTTCTAGATTCTACTGGTATCTCTAGGGACCTGTTGAGACAGAGTTTGGGTCTGATTTGGTCTACATTAATGATAGTAATCAAATATTTGCGAGGATATTCTTAGTCTAAAATTTGTGCTCACAGTCTCCCACAAGGCTTGGTTAGGGAGAGAGGGGCTTCTGAGTCACCACCACTGTTGTGTGTCGGGAGGGGATTCCTTTTGGGATGGTGACATAATGGCTCAGCTCCCAGTTGGCTACTGGCCAGTGACTCTCCTGTGCTTGCCTTGTGGTCCTCAAATCTTATCTTGTCAAAACCATCAAGGGACAGTCTGACAGCAAGACCAAAGTCAGACTCCTATGGTCTAATCACACAAATGACACCCCTCTTGTGGCTGTTACTAAATTAACCAGAAGCGGGCTACCGTGGGAATTCACCGGTTGGGAATACCAGACAGCTAGGACTCCCAGAGACACTCAGAAACTGGTCCCACAGCCATCCCTGGAGAGGCTCTTAGGTGTGGACATCAACCGAGACCTGAAAGTGTTCCGTGGGACACCTCCTCTCTATCTAGAGGATGCTGCATTTCAGTGCTTCAGAGTCTGTCTTTATGCACAAGAGTCTTGACTATCAACCATTGATTTGAGTTCAGCAAATCACCTCCCTGAACCTTTGTATTCTGGTCTTTAAACTAGAATAATGAATAACGCCCCCTTCCCCAAAGCTCATGCACCATCACAGCCTTACCCTATTACAGTACTGAAATATTTACAGAGTACTTGGCAAAATCCTAGTTTCTCCAGCCTCCTGGATGTCCCTTGGCCATCCTGAATCTTAATCCCTGCCTCAGGATCCCCATTGAACTCCACACTCTGCATCAACTGTGGGGATAATGTCCAAAAATGGCATGCTGGTAAGTTTATGTAACAAAATGCTGCCGATGACACATACTTACCGTCACCGTTTCTGTGGGCTAGTGATGCAGGAGTGACAAGCTGGGTCCTCTCTGTGAGGTCTCCCACAAAGTGACAAACTCCCCTGAAGACCTGAGATCAGCCCACCCTGCACCAGCTCCACAAAGCCCATCCTGAATGTCTCAAATAACATCATTGAACATAGTGTTGAGCTTAAATATTCAAGCATCCAAGACAACATTCAATATACAGCAAATTCACTTTGCTGATTACACTCTTAAAAATGGTGTGTGTGTGTGTGTGTGTGTGTGTGTGTGTGTGTGTGTGACATTTGCCTGCATTGAGCTCAGTCTTGCACCAGCTGAGCACACACCACATACTACACATTATACCACGTAGCCACACCCTCATGGGGAAACTTCTATAGTTGTCTTTGTTTTTTTAAGATAGGAGTAGCCCAGGCTAGTCTTGAACTTGTTATTTAGTTAGGGATGGCCTATAATTCATTATCCACCTTCCCAGTGGTAAGACTACAAGCATCACCACAAAAAATTTTAAGGAAAAAAACAAACATGGAGAGGTGGCTCCTCAGTCTTCCATTTACAGTGTGACTCCATTAACAGAAGAAGCCCAGAATGAGCTGATCTAGCTCTTCAGTTCTAGTCAGCAGTGGCCCAAGGCAGGTCAAGTCATTGCTTACAGAGCACCTCTCCCCAAGCATGAGCCACCAGGGCATCCACTTCGATCCCATGCAGTATGGTTATTAGAATGGCACAGAGCACAATGAATTGAGAAGGATTTGTGTTTGCTTTGGAAGAGTCTGTGCCCAGGTGTTCCACTGCTGCCCCGAGGTGCTGGGCCTGCGTGCCTGGTTTCTTCCAGTTCAGCAGCCATGAGCTACATGACTGGGACAAGGCTCTTCCAACTTCTCCACATGTGGGTCCTTCTGGCTGCAAAGACAGTCTAGACTCTAGACTGTCTCCAGACTCTAGAGTCACTAGCTAGCCTGAATTCCACATATGCCTCCTTCCCGCTCTGGCCTCTTGTGGCCCCGGTTCCCCATCTGTGCCCTCTCTTATGGTGTCTGTAGAGATCAAACGAGTGTGTGTTTATAGAAACCTCAATTGTTGCATACAAATATTCTACAAATATAAGCTATTATTTTGAAATGTTTTTCATTTTCATTTTATTTTATTTGTGTAGGTATTTTGCCTGCATGTATGTCTGTGTAACAGGTGCATGCCTGGTGTCTGTGGAAGTCAGAAGAGGGCATGGAATTCCCTTAAACTGGAGTTACAGAAAGTTGTGAGCCACCATGTGGGTGCTGGGAATTGAACTCAAGCCCTCTGGAACAGCAGCCAGTGCTCTTAACCTCTGAGGTGTATGGAGTTGCTGGAATCTCAGGTGAAGATCTTATGACCTTCCTCACCACCTCCTTCTACAAGAGACTATCAGCAGGCCCAACATGGAGGGTCTTTTGTGGGTAACCACAGCTACTCTGATTAAGGTCATAATAGCTGATGTGCTTGTGTGCAACACTCCACAACAACAATGCAGGTGTGAGACTGCAGGCTAGTTGGGACTAGTGTTCACAGACAGATCCCAAAACAAAAGATGGGCACAGCCGGGCGGTGGTGGCGCATGCCTTTAATCCCAGCACTTGGGAGGCAGAGGCAGGCAGATCTTTGTGAGTTTGAGGCCAGCCTGGTCTACAGAGTGAGATCCAGGAAAGGTGCAAAGCTACACAGAGAAACTGTCTCGAAAAACCAAAAAAAAAAAAAAAAAAAAAAAGGATGGGCACAGATGCTACCTCCATCACCTTTCCCAGTCGCCCTTCAACAGGACCCTCCTAAGGAGACACTTTTGTGAAGAGGTTTCCACAGCAGGAAGCTTTAGCCTCTGAGCTACAAGAAGGCCCAGGCAGTACCTGATCCAAACCTCTCCTTTGGCAAACAGCACCAGTCACACAGAAGCCAGGCACAAGATTCGGGGGAACTGGTTGACACACAGCTTCATGCCCCACACTAGAGGAGGCTATGTAAGGAGATTAGATGCCCAGAGAGGGTGTGACAGAGCCCTGGCTAAGGATGAAGGAGCCTGGCCCACCCTGATCCAGAGTTTGAGATGAGCACTTAGCTGGGCCAGGTCACGTGTCTGACCTTGTTCCGTCATCTCCGGTGGACATCTCTCCCTTTCTCTGCCTCCCCTACCAGTAGACCAAGTGGTAGTCGTAGTACGTGGCAAGTTTCACAGTGTGTTTCCTAAAGCATTTTCCAAACTTGGATTAAGTCTCCCTTGCCTGTCTCTGGCCCCTCCCTGGTCACCGAAGCAGCGGGTGGGAGACTGTCCTTGGCTCCCAGAGTCTATCTATCTAGGAACTCCACTCAAATCTAAATCCTGTCGCCATGTCATGCCAGTGATTGTCTCCTCTACTGCTGGATGCCTACTAGGATATACTAAACTTCCAGAGCTTGTTTTTTTTTTTTTTTTCATATCTTTCTCAACCATCTGTTAAAACAACCATCAGTCACCAGCTCTGCATGTCATCCTGTGCTGGGCTCTTGGCCTATGCCACCAAGAGAGGAAAGTCAGCTCGTGAGCCAAGAGTGCCCAGGGCAACAGCCCTCAAGACAAAGAAGTGGGAGGGCTGTAGAAATTGGGTCAGGGTGCCCTACCTACCTCCCTGCAGCCTTCCCAGGGAAGGAGACACCTAGGCTGAGTCCCAAATACACACAGGTAATGAATGGTCTGGCTGCAGAGAGAAGGGTGGGTATGAGAGACGAGCTACCTATGCAAGAGGGTGTGGGAAAGAGCAGCGCTGTCTCCCTAATTCTGACAGAGGAGGGGTTAGTATTGATTGTCAACTTCAGAGTCACTGAGGAGACAACCCTCTGGACCTGTCTGTGAAGGGGTTTCTAGATTGGGATAACTGAGTTGGGAGGATGCCCCGCCCCCGTAACTGGGGCAGTACCATTCAGTGAGTTGGGATCCCCAGATGCATAAAAGGGAAAAAACCATGAGGCGAGCATCTGCCTTCATCGCTCTCTGCTTCCTGACTGTGCAATTCCACCACTTACCTTAGCTCCTGATGCAGTACCTTCACCATTACAGACTCATCCAGGGGCTGCAGCAGCATCCCCACCTGGATGTGCTCAGAACAGCAGCACAGAACCCGCTCAGCTCTGTGTCAGGTGAAACCCCGGGTGTCTTTTCTTAGTGCTTTCTCCGGGGCTCTTTTCCAGAGAGTTCTTTCTTCTTATCTCTGTAACTCCCACCTTCCCCTCAGTTGACCCCTGAATCCTTCTTCCTCAAGCTTGAGCTCACTGCTCTTCTCCAGTCCCATCCCCACAGCCTCTGAGCCGGCTGCCTGGGCTCAGCGTCTGCTGCCATATCCGTACTGGTGCCTGGGAGGAATTCCCAGGCCAGGGCTAATGGACATGCAGGCAGCCTCCTGGGAAGGCTGTGGGGTGATGGAGGGTGCAAAAGGAGACGGGGTGATGAAAACAGGAAGGTAGAGGTGATAAGGGGGGGAGCCTTGAGGGTCCTATTTTTAAAAACAGTGAAGTTTGGGGAAGTCCTGAGCTGCTGA